>NC_136910.1:4359615-4398532 GCF_949606895.1 Notothenia rossii
AATGTCTTCTTCTTCTTTAAAGGCAAACGAGCAGATAACCCAGGAGAACTTTGGTATGCATCAAAAATAGTTCTTTCAATACTTTCTTTAAGCTAAATGGTGCATTGTGTTGACGTGAAAGCATGTCTTTATGCTTTCCCCCAGGCACGGCCAGTGTGATTATCGCTCTGACAGACGGAGAGCTGCAGGAACATCAGCTCATCACCGCGCAGCAAGAGGTATCAAAGCCAGACCTGCAGCTCCTGAAAAATAAAGATTGAAAAGCGTATAAACTCCAGTTTTCTGGAACTAATTCATTTTATTGCTTGTGTTTTTCAACAGGCAGAAAGAGCCAGGTCTCTTGGAGCGATTGTGTACTGCGTCGGTGTCAAGGACTTCAATGAGACTCAGGTAAAGCCAATACATGTAATGTGTGACGCCACTTATATCTCCTAAGAGTTAAGGTTTAAAACAAAGCAAACATTTAAGTACTCATCTATCTATCTATTTATCTATCTATCTATCCATCTATCCATCTATCTATCTATCTATCCATCTATCTATCTATGCATCTATCTATCTATCTATCCATCCATCTATCTATCTTTCTATCCATCTATCTATCTATCTATCTATCTATCTATCTATCCATCTATCTATCTATGCATCTATCTATCTATCCATCCATCTATCTATCTTTCTATCCATCTATCTATCTATCTATCTATCTATCTATCTATCCATCTATCTATCTATGCATCTATCTATCTATCCATCCATCTATCTATCTATCTATCTATCCATCTATCTATCTATCTATCTATCCATCTATCTATCTATCCATCTATCCATCTATCTATCTATCTATCCATCTATCTATCCATCTATCTATCCATCCATCTATCTATCTATCCATCTATCTATCTATCTATCTATCTATCTATCTATCTATCTATCCATCTATCTATCTATCTATCTATCTATCTATCCATCTATCCATCTATCTATCTATCTATCTATCTATCTATCCATCCATCTATCCATATATCCATCTATCTATCCATCCATCTATCCATCCATCTATCTATCTATCTATCTATCTATCTATCTATCTATCTATCTATCCATCTATCCATCCATCTATCTATCTATCTATCTATCCATCCATCTATCCATATATCCATCTATCTATCCATCCATCTATCCATCTATCTATCTATCTATCTATCTATCTATCTATCTATCTATCTATCTATCTATCTATCTATCTATCTATCTATCTATCTATCTATCCATCCATCTATCCATCTATCCATCTATCCATCCATCCATCTATCTATCCATCCATCTATCTATCTATCCATCTCAATCTATCTATCAATCTATCTATCTATCTATCCATCCATCTATCTATCTATCCATCCATCTATCTATCCATCCATCCATCTATCTATCCATCTATCTATCTATCTATCTATCTATCTATCTATCTATCTATCTATCTATCTATCTATCTATCTATCTATCTATCTATCTATCCATCCATCTATCCATCTATCTATCTATCTATCCATCCATCTATCCATCCATCCATCTATCTATCCATCCATCTATCTATCTATCCATCTCAATCTATCTATCAATCTATCTATCTATCCATCCATCTATCTATCCATCCATCCATCTATCTATCCATCTATCTATCTATCTATCTATCTATCTATCTATCTATCTATCTATCTATCTATCTATCAAGACAATACCATCCAAGTGCTCAGGAATCCAGACGTGTGGACATGCTGTTATGTCGTGCCTTCTGTGGCCCCTGTGAAATCTCGCTAACCCATAATTTAAAGTTTCCTGAAAACCAATCCAAGAGATATTTTCTTTCTAACCTTGAGCTTCCTCTCAGGATGCCAACACACAAAGTTGGAGTGGAGAAATGTCTGTAACTTGAATAATACTCAACAATTAGCTTCAACATGATGAGGAAAGGGTGATTCAGTGTCCTGGAAGTTAAAGATATTTGAGAGGATGTGAGGCCCGGTCAACCTTCAGTAACCAGACGTGGTCTCACTAAAGTTTACTACAAGATGCCTTTGATTGATTGGAAATGATTGTAGACAATGTGTGGTCATTACTGGTTTTACAAAGTATGGGTTCAGTTCTTCATTGAGATGTTCCTGTTTATTATGTATGAAATTGTGTCACACTTGTACATTTTGGGCCAATTTTTGCTTGTTAGGAAATGTCAAACTTTAGCTGTTGGTTTTCTGGATCATTTTACAAACGATTGGGAATAAAAAATAGCAAAACTGTGTATTTCCATTAACTACTTTGGAGCTAAGAAACCAGGCAGCTTACAATCGTTTTGTTAGAAGTCGGTAGTATATGCTTCACTAGATGCATGGCTGTAATCTGCCCACAATAAAAGAGTAGAAGAAGAAGTGAAATCCTATCTTAACACACTTTCATTTCATTTTTATTTGTTCCATGAAAATAAAAATGAAATGAAAGTGTGTTAAGATAGGATTTCACTTCCAGTACTCACAGGTGGTTGACATTAGCCGTGTTTCCATTAACACATGTTATGCAATGTTCATGGTATGCACAACTTAAAGGTGGGGTAGGTAATTTTGGAGAAACCAGCTCGAGATCGCTAGAATTTGAAAATACACAACCGGAAAAAATCTGCCACTTCCTGCCAGAGCCCCTCCTCCAACACACACGAACACGCACATGACCAATGAGGGCACGAGATAAGTTTGTGCACAGATGGAAGGCTGACAGGCAGGTAGGCCATCCAGTTACTTTAGCCGGGCCGGCTCAGATGATTGGTCGTGCTTTTTACAGCGCCACGGCTTCCACAGCTGACATTTCTTTATGGATTTTTTGTCAAAGCACTTCAGATATTCATTGCTATCGGGACGTTAAGAGCATTCCATGGAATATAACAAAAAGTGTATCTCGAGCCGGTTTCTCAAACTTACCTACCCCACCTTTAATGTATAACAATTATTTACAAAACATGTCTCTATAAACACACCGTACCCGAAAAGGAGCACGGAGAAGAAAATAATCTTATGTTACCTACCCCTTTCTCGAAAAAGTAAATAAATAGAAATAGATGGTCTGTCCTTCATATTTTCTTATTCACAGCCAATAATAACAGTATCGTAGGGAAACAAAAACGTGCAAAAAAATACTTAGTTCCCACTTGACAGTTAACGGAAAGAAACAAAACAAAAAACACCGAAACATCAGTTGTACTGTACAATGATCTTATTCAGTCAATTGTTCAATCATTGTTTTGTGAATTGATCCCTATTTAACGTGGTTCCTTACCTCTCTTTCCTCACCTCTCCCTCTGAAGCTGGCCACCATTGCGGACACCATCGAGCACGTGTTTCCTGTGATGGGCGGCTTCCACGCTCTCCGAGGCGTCATCGATTCGGTAAATAAACTCGTCTTTGTGCCGGAGAGACTTCCTGTAGCTTGGGTCCACGTCCGTGTATTTATCCATGAGTCTGTCCTGCGTTTGGACAATTATCTTTTATTACCCCCTCGGTGAAAACTGACTTAAGTTTGAGTACACAGATCACTTTGTTCTTCATCAGGCACCTCATTGTTTTGCATAGTGTAAGAGTTTGAAAACAGAAATACTGATTTATAGTAAATGGACACAGTGATAATCAAAAGTAGTTGTTCTTACTTTTGAACTGTAAGTCTTTGTTTACACTGAAACACATCTACAGAGCAAAGTGAGCTCACTGCAACATGTGTTTCTCATGATATAAGACAATATTTCACCAGATTCCCGTTGAGTCTAATATAAAATAATATATACTACAGTACACAACCACATTTAGTTACTGTTCCTAACATGGCACCACACATATGCGTACTGTAAGTGCTATGAACTCAAATGTAAATGAAATATCAAAGAATATAACACTATTTAATAGACATTTCCACAAAGAAACTAAGAAAAACTTGGAGCCATGTCGTTTATTCAAATGAACTGAAATGTAGGAAATAACTAGATCCGATGGAAAATCTCAATTTTATATTTCCCTCTAATGTTTTTGTGTGTTCAAAACAAGCATTGCATGTTTTACAAAGTGGGACACACAATAAAACATGAAACGGAAAGCCTTAGAACATTTTTTATTGTACTGTTGATGACCAAGTCTAATTTGTTAAGCTGTACTAAAGACGTCAGCAAGTTTCATTGTAGAAAATAACTTTCTCCTCCATTGTTCCTCCAGATCATCAAGAAATCCTGCATTGAGATTTTGGCGGCCGAGCCCTCCAGCGTGTGTGCAGGAGGTGGGGAAACGCACACACACACACACACACACACACACACACACACACACACACACACACACACACACACACACACAGACACACACACACACACACACACACACACACACAGACAAACACACACACACACAAACACGCACACACACACACACACACACACACACACACACACACACACACACACACACACACACACACACACACACAATAACTAGTGCCATCCTTCCATCATTTCTTGATTCCACCTAGTGTCCAGTCTCTCTTTTTCTCACGTCAGTAATGAAAGTCCCAGACACGTTCTTATATGGGCGTCCAGTTCACTTAAAGGAAATGATTGGTAGT
This sequence comes from Notothenia rossii, assembly GCF_949606895.1. Classification (NCBI taxonomy): domain Eukaryota; kingdom Metazoa; phylum Chordata; class Actinopteri; order Perciformes; family Nototheniidae; genus Notothenia; species Notothenia rossii. The sequence goes on from NC_136910.1 coordinate 4,364,266, forward strand.
GGGAAAATATTAAAGGGTCTCATTAAAAGGATTAACCCTGAGAGAGAGGCAGTGGTGATATTGAATGTTCTCCAAGAATATTAAAGTTTTTTTACAAGATATACATTTTTATTTACTAAGAAAACCACATTGCTTCCCTCTTGCATTTTGTAGCTCTGTCATTTACTTTCTACCATTTGCACTAATGTGCTTAACTTTAACGCCATTCGATATTTTCCAGATATCTTGTTTTAAGCTGTTTTGTGTTGGTGACAGTTAAATGTTATGTAAGCCAAACCTAAAAGAGAAAGCCATTCAGAGTTTGGATACTGCACTTCTAACAATGCTGAGTTGGAGAGATGGCTGCAGTACACACATCCTTTACTCAAGTAGAAGTACAGATACTCGTGTTTAAAAATACTCTGGTGAAAGTAGAAGTACTGACTAAACTTCTTTACTCAAGTCAAAGTAAAGAGGCGTTGAAATGTACTTCAGTAAAAAGTACCCATAACTAGCAGCTGTTTTAAAGAGTACCTGACCTCCCTTTATATTAATAGAACAATAATGTCATTGTTAGCTAATGAATGTTTCCATGGTGACCAACGGCAACATGACAACGTTTCCATTGGTCCCTCTTCTTTAGAGAAGACCAGGAAATGATGGATACACGGATCGTGTTCAAATCAATAGGCACGCAATGACTCTAAATAATAATGATCACGCCACCAAACACACATTCAGACTAAAGGAACCAGCCTGTTTGGAAAATGAGAGAAGTAGAAAGTACAGGTATTTGAGTTCAACATGTAAGAAGTAGAAAGTACAGGTATTTGAGTTCAACATGTAAGAAGTAGAAAGTACAGGTATTTGAGTTCAACATGTAAGAAGTAGAAAGTACAGGTATTTGTGTTCAACATGTAAGAAGTAGAAAGTACAGGTATTTGGGTTCAACATGTAAGAAGTAGAAAGTACAGGTATTTGAGTTCAACATGTAAGAAGTAGAAAATACAGGTATTTGGGTTCAACATGTGAGAAGTAGAAAGTACAGGTATTTGAGTTCAACATGTGAGAAGTAGAAAGTACAGGTATTTGTGTTCAACATGTAAGAAGTAGAAAATACAGGTATTTGTGTTCAACATGTGAGAAGTAGAAAGTACAGGTATTTGAGTTCAACATGTGAGAAGTAGAAAGTACAGGTATTTGTGTTCAACATGTAAGAAGTAGAAAGTACAGGTATTTGTGTTCAACATGTAAGAAGTAGAAAGTACAGGTATTTGTGTTCAACATGTAAGAAGTAGAAAGTACAGGTATTTGGGTTCAAAATATAAGAAGTAGAAAGTACAGGTATTTGTGTTCAACATGTAAGAAGTAGAAAGTTCAGGTATTTGTGTTCAACATGTAAGAAGTAGAAAGTACAGGTATTTGAGTTCAAAATGTAAGAAGTAGAAAGTACAGGTATTTGAGTTCAACATGTAAGAAGTAGAAAGTACAGGTATTTGAGTTCAACATGTAAGAAGTAGAAAGTACAGGTATTTGTGTTCAACATGTAAGAAGTAGAAAGTACAGGTATTTGAGTTCAACATGTAAGAAGTAGAAAGTACAGGTATTTGAGTTCAACATGTAAGAAGTAGAAAGTACAGGTATTTGTGTTCAACATGTAAGAAGTAGAAAGTACAGGTATTTGTGTTCAACATGTAAGAAGTAGAAAGTACAGGTATTTGTGTTCAACATGTAAGAAGTAGAAAGTTCAGGTATTTGAGTTCAACATGTAAGAAGTAGAAAGTACAGGTATTTGTGTTCAACATGTAAGAAGTAGAAAGTACAGGTATTTGTGTTCAACATGTAAGAAGTAGAAAGTACAGGTATTTGTGTTCAACATGTAAGAAGTAGAAAGTACAGGTATTTGTGTTCAACATGTGAGAAGTAGAAAGTACAGGTATTTGTGTTCAACATGTAAGAAGTAGAAAGTTCAGGTATTTGTGTTCAACATGTAAGAAGTAGAAAGTTCAGGTATTTGTGTTCAACATGTAAGAAGTCAAAGTAAAAAGTCGTCAGAAAAAGAAGTAGTGGAGTAAAGTACTGACACCAGAAACATGTGCTTAAGTACAGTAACAGTAGTATTTGTACTCCACTACTTCCCACCTCTGCTGAGTTGTAACTGTCTCATGAAAACGATCATGATGATACACATGCCATATAAAATGTAATGTTGTTTGCCAAAGAGTAAAAAAACTATCAATGTGTTGGCCTTTTGTCTCCAGAGTCTTTCCAAGTGGTGGTGAGAGGGAACGGCTTCCTCCACGCCAGGAACATCAACCAGGTGCTCTGCAGCTTCAAAATCAATGACACCGTCACAGTCAGTGAGTACACACACACACACACACACACACACACACACACACACACACACACACACACACACACACACACACACACACACACACACACACACACACACACACACACACACACACACACACACACACTGGGCTTGTAACTGTCTAATAATTCTCAGATCAGCCTAGGTTTGGGTCATTTACAGTCTTTTGTTTACTGTGTTGTATTTCTCTTAGGCAAACGTTGTCAGATCAGAATAGCACCCTCAAAACACTCTATGTTTACGATGTGAATCCTATAAAAAAGGGATACAAAATACAGTGAGTAGGTTACTTAGATTAGATTAGGAACAAAAAGACAATTTCCTACTCTTTGAATAATCAGTTAAGCCTTTTTCTTCTTGCAAAAAATGTCAGAACATTTTATTGCCAGCCTCTCCAATAAGGAGATGTCCTGCTTGTTTCAGTTTTATAACCTAATTAAACTTGGGTTTTAGACAACACACAACATTTAAAGACATCATGTTGGACTTTGAGAAAAGAAAATCTACTTGTTTTTACTATTTCCTGACATTTTAGACACCACAGACTTACTAGCCGCTTTCACACCAAGTAATTTGCCGTACTTAGTGCCGGCACTTAGTTCCCAGCACTTAGTTCCCAGCACTTAGTACCCAGCACTTAGTACCCCCATGGAACTAAGTACAGATCACGTTCACACCAGAATAAGTTCCCCGAGGGAAGATTACGCAAATGAAGTGAAGCCGCTGACGTCACTTCTTCTTCTTCTGCTTTGGGTTTACTGGCAGGCCGCAAACAACTTCACGGCGTATACTGCCACCCGTAGTCCCCGGCCGGAAGTTCCTGGAGTTAGGGACTGGCTTCAGTAGAAGCTGCTGGGACTCCCAGCAGCTTCTACTGAAGCCTTCCGAGTAAATCGCCAGAACGCCGACACCTCCTCATCTCCACCGCTCCCATGTTTTCTTTTGTGTTGCCATAAGTTAGTCTCTCTCCGTTGGTGCGCGGGGCTAATGCTAATGCTAATAATGCTAATGCTAATAATGCTAATGCCAGCAAATACAATGGCAAGTTTTACGGGGCGTGGTTTGCAATCCGCCCAGCCAATCGAAATTGGTACTTTTTTCTCCCCTCTCTAGCAGGGACTGAAAATGGGGGTAAAAGTTCTCTGAACTAAGTTCTCTTTTTGGTGTAAACGCAAAATTCCAGGCACTAACGGAACTAAACGGGAAAAGTACTCCGGTGTGAACGCGCCTAATCACATAATCATTAAAGAATTGGCAGATTAATCAAATATGAAAATGATATTAGTTGTAGCTCTTAAGTGGATCCTCAGAGGAAGAAGCCTCATCACACTTCTAGTTCCATGAGGGGAAATGGTCAGGTTCAAATAAAAGATCAGCTTTTGTCAACATTCATTCAGAAATATATGGTGTCTGTCTTTTGAAGCACATATATCAAAGTGTAGCTCTTTCACCTCTAAAGCCCATGTCTAATGATTGTGCTTAGTTCACTATGATACACAGACTGAGGAGTGCTTATTTATTTATTGAAATGTTGTATTTCCTCCTAGCGGAAAAGCCGGCTAGTGTACAAGACACATTCCTACTGTGCCCAGCTCCTGTCATCGAAGAACTTGGAAAGTAGGTGCCTCTTTTTTTATCATTTCTTATTCATCTCTAATTCTTTCACTTTAAACAGAGAGAAACATCTGACTCACACACACACACACACACACACACACACACACACACACACACACACACACACACACACACACACACACACACACACACACAGACCATAAGAAGCCTGCCATATATTAAGTCTTTTTTATTATACCCATCCGTGGCTGCATTCCTCTTTTCTGTGCAGCTAAAAATATAAAGAGGCTCTGAAGATATGCCAGAAAATGCCGTGGTACAGTAAACCTCCATGCTGTCCTGAATTACAGAGAAAATAGTCTTTAATGCACACATTGGTCTACCATGACACATATATCTATAGGGTATCTCTAGAATACACTATAAAATATCAAGAATTAAGTTATACCACAAACTAATAATAATATGTCCTCTCCTGCTGATGTTCAGGTGTATATCAGTATGTAGTGTCTCTACTTTAAAGAGTCCTCTCCTGCTGATGTTCAGGTGTATATCAGTATGTAGTGTCTCTACTTTAAAGAGTCCTCTCCTGCTGATGTTCAGGTGTATATCAGTATGTAGTGTCTCTACTTTAAAGAGTCCTCTCCTGCTGATGTTCAGGTGTATATCAGTATGTAGTGTCTCTACTTTAAAGAGTCCTCTCCTGCTGATGTTCAGGTGTATATCAGTATGTAGTGTCTCTACTTTAAAGAGTCCTCTCCTGCTGATGTTCAGGTGTATATCAGTATGTAGTGTCTCTACTTTAAAGAGTCCTCTCCTGCTGATGTTCAGGTGTATATCAGTATGTAGTGTCTCTACTTTAAAGAGTCCTCTCCTGCTGATGTTCAGGTGTATATCAGTATGTAGTGTCTCTACTTTAAAGAGTCCTCTCCTGCTGATGTTCAGGTGTATATCAGTATGTAGTGTCTCTACTTTAAAGAGTCCTCTCCTGCTGATGTTCAGGTGTATATCAGTATGTAGTGTCTCTACTTTAAAGAGTCCTCTCCTGCTGATGTTCAGGTGTATATCAGTATGTAGTGTCTCTACTTTAAAGAGTCCTCTCCTGCTGATGTTCAGGTGTATATCAGTATGTAGTGTCTCTACTTTAAAGAGTCCTCTCCTGCTGATGTTCAGGTGTATATCAGTATGTAGTGTCTCTACTTGAAAGAGTCCTCTCCTGCTGATGTTCAGGTGTATATCAGTATGTAGTGTCTCTACTTTAAAGAGTCCTCTCCTGCTGATGTTCAGGTGTATATCAGTATGTAGTGTCTCTACTTTAAAGAGTCCTCTCCTGCTGATGTTCAGGTGTATATCAGTATGTAGTGTCTCTACTTTAAAGAGTCCTCTCCTGCTGATGTTCAGGTGTATATCAGTATGTAGTGTCTCTACTTTAAAGAGTCCTCTCCTGCTGATGTTCAGGTGTATATCAGTATGTAGTGTCTCTACTTTAAAGAGTCCTCTCCTGCTGATGTTCAGGTGTATATCAGTATGTAGTGTCTCTACTTGAAAGAGTCCTCTCCTGCTGATGTTCAGGTGTATATCAGTATGTAGTGTCTCTACTTTAAAGAGTCCTCTCCTGCTGATGTTCAGGTGTATATCAGTATGTAGTGTCTCTACTTTAAAGAGTCCTCTCCTGCTGATGTTCAGGTGTATATCAGTATGTAGTGTCTCTTCTTTAAAGAGTCCTCTCCTGCTGATGTGCAGGTGTATATCAGTATGTAGTATCTCTACTTTAAAGAGTCCTCTCCTGTTGATGTTCAGGTGTATATCAGTATGTAGTGTCTCTACTTTAAAGAGTCCTCTCCTGCTGATGTTCAGGTGTATATCAGTATGTAGTGTCTCTACTTTAAAGAGTCCTCTCCTGCTGATGTTCAGGTGTATATCAGTATGTAGTGTCTCTACTTTAAAGAGTCCTCTCCTGCTGATGTTCAGGTGTATATCAGTATGTAGTGTCTCTACTTTAAAGAGTCCTCTCCTGCTGATGTTCAGGTGTATATCAGTATGTAGTGTCTCTACTTTAAAGAGTCCTCTCCTGCTGATGTTCAGGTGTATATCAGTATGTAGTGTCTCTTCTTTAAAGAGTCCTCTCCTGCTGATGTGCAGGTGTATATCAGTATGTAGTATCTCTACTTTAAAGAGTCCTCTCCTGCTGATGTTCAGGTGTATATCAGTATGTAGTGTCTCTACTTTAAAGAGTCCTCTCCTGCTGATGTTCAGGTGTATATCAGTATGTAGTGTCTCTACTTTAAAGAGTCCTCTCCTGCTGATGTTCAGGTGTATATCAGTATGTAGTGTCTCTACTTTAAAGAGTCCTCTCCTGCTGATGTTCAGGTGTATATCAGTATGTAGTGTCTCTACTTTAAAGAGTCCTCTCCTGCTGATGTTCAGGTGTATATCAGTATGTAGTGTCTCTACTTGAAAGAGTCCTCTCCTGCTGATGTTCAGGTGTATATCAGTATGTAGTGTCTCTACTTTAAAGAGTCCTCTCCTGCTGATGTTCAGGTGTATATCAGTATGTAGTGTCTCTACTTTAAAGAGTCCTCTCCTGCTGATGTTCAGGTGTATATCAGTATGTAGTGTCTCTTCTTTAAAGAGTCCTCTCCTGCTGATGTGCAGGTGTATATCAGTATGTAGTATCTCTACTTTAAAGAGTCCTCTCCTGTTGATGTTCAGGTGTATATCAGTATGTAGTGTCTCTACTTTAAAGAGTCCTCTCCTGCTGATGTTCAGGTGTATATCAGTATGTAGTGTCTCTACTTTAAAGAGTCCTCTCCTGCTGATGTTCAGGTGTATATCAGTATGTAGTGTCTCTACTTTAAGAGTCCTCTCCTGCTGATGTTCAGGTGTATATCAGTATGTAGTGTCTCTACTTTAAAGAGTCCTCTCCTGCTGATGTTCAGGTGTATATCAGTATGTAGTGTCTCTACTTTAAAGAGTCCTCTCCTGCTGATGTTCAGGTGTATATCAGTATGTAGTGTCTCTTCTTTAAAGAGTCCTCTCCTGCTGATGTGCAGGTGTATATCAGTATGTAGTATCTCTACTTTAAAGAGTCCTCTCCTGCTGATGTTCAGGTGTATATCAGTATGTAGTGTCTCTACTTTAAAGAGTCCTCTCCTGCTGATGTTCAGGTGTATATCAGTATGTAGTGTCTCTACTTTAAAGAGTCCTCTCCTGCTGATGTTCAGGTGTATATCAGTGTGTAGTGTCTCTACTTTTCACCCTTTGTCTGAAACCAGAGCCCAGTCTGATTGGTTAGCTGGCCGGCTCTGTTCTGATTGGTCAACCTCTCAGAGATGTCCCGCCCCTTAGCCTGTCCTGTACAATGTGTTGGTGCGCTAGCCAATGGAAGAGCAAGTGTTACATAGTGATGTCCTTTTGTTGCTAGGTCACCATCTTATTTATAATCTCTAGGCTTTTTGATGTATATTTAAGCATCCTTTTATAATGTGTGATTTTTGTGTTTTCCCTAATTCTTGTAACTGTCTTGTGTTGAAATGTGCAATATTAAAAACTTGGCTCAAAGTCATCGGTGCTGTACAGTCTTGCCATCGTCTTGTCGTGAAAAAAAGGCATATTGACATAACCTATCATAGTTATCGCTAACAAAATGAACCCTGCATGGTACGATTCTGAAATGACGGTAATCATTCCTTCGTGTTATTCTCTCTCAGAGGTTATAAATCCAGTTATTATTTGCACTGTCAGTGGTGTGGAAAGAGAGGGGGATTAGTGTGCTTTTAATCGATCCCTCAGCAGAAGGGTCGTAATTGAGGGTTCATTATGTTCCTTTGCCTCCTTTAAACTTTGTATATCTTCCGCTTTATTTACTTTAAAATGTTCCATTAGACGCCATAAAACTGAACCTCCTGACTCTCAGATCCTACTCCTATCTTCCCCCCCCCCCCCCCCCCCCCCCCCCCCTTTACTCTCTCGATGCCACCGTGGCTCTTTCTTCACCCTCTTGTTTTCCCCGTCTGGTCATTTTTCTCTCAGTATCTATGTTTTTTTTGCCTCTGTCACACATCCCCCCCCCCTCCTGTCAGCCTTCTTCTCTTTCAACAGTCTGCGTGCGTCCAGGTCTAAATGATCAAAGCCCTGTAGCAGCTAGTCAGGCCTTTGAACTGTGTGGACATGTGTTTGTATGCCGCGTGATTCCCTGCAGAGAGGAAAAACTGCTCCGGTTAGGCTTTCAAGATTTGGAAAAAATAACAGATTGAGATTATTTTGACTGATATAGCACTTGCTGAAGACTTTGGAATATTAAAGGGGTCCTATTATGCTTTTTGGGGGATTTCCTGTAGTGAGGTATATAGGTTTTTATGCATGTTAATGGTCTGCAAAGCCTAAAATGCCACTTCCCCTCTTTGTTTACCTCCATAACAAAGTGATATCCCTATGTAACACTCACGCTTCTATTGGTTAGCGCTCCAACACATTGTACGTGACATCTCTAAGCGGTCGGCCAATCACAACAGAGCCGGCCAGCTAACCAATCAGAGCAGACTGGGCTCTGGTTTCAGACAGAGGGTGAAAAGAGGTGGTGAAGCACAGACAGTATGAGAAAAATAAAGAGACACAGAGACACTACATACTGATATACACCTGAACATCAGCCGGAGAGGACTCTTTAAAGTAGAGACACTACATACTGATATACACCTGAACATCAGCAGGAGAGAACTCTTTAAAGTAGAGACACTACATACTGATATACACCTGAACATCAGCAGGAGAGGACTCTTTAAAGTAGAGACACTACATGCTGATATACACCTGAACATCAGCAGGAGAGGACTCTTTAAAGTAGAGACACTACATACTGATATACACCTGAACATCAGCAGGAGAGGACTCTTTAAAGTAGAGACACTACATACTGATATACACCTGAACATCAGCAGGAGAGGACTCTTTAAAGTAGAGACACTACATACTGATATGAACCTGAACATCAGCAGGAGAGGACTCTTTAAAGTAGATACACTACATACTGATATACACCTGAACATCAGCAGGAGAGAACTCTTTAAAGTAGAGACACTACATACTGATATACACCTGAACATCAGCAGGAGAGGACTCTTTAAAGTAGAGACTCTACATACTGATATACACCTGAACATCAGCAGGAGAGGACTCTTTAAAGTAGAGACACTACATACTGATATACACCTGAACATCAGCAGGAGAGGACTCTTTCAAGTAGAGACACTACATACTGATATACACCTGAACATCAGCAGGAGAGGACTCTTTAAAGTAGAGACACTACATACTGATATACACCTGAACATCAGCAGGAGAGGACTCTTTAAAGTAGAGACACTACATACTGATATACACCAGAACATCAGCAGGAGAGCACTCTTTAAAGTAGAGACACTACATACTGATATACACCTGAACATCAGCAGGAGAGGAATCTTTAAAATAGAGACACTACATACTGATATACACCTGAACATCAGCAGGAGAGGACTCTTTAAAGTAGAGACACTACATACTGATATGAACCTGAACATCAGCAGGAGAGGACTCTTTAAAGTAGAGACTCTACATACTGATATACACCTGAACATCAGCAGGAGAGGACTCTTTAAAGTAGAGACACTACATACTGATATACACCTGAACATCAGCAGGAGAGGACTCTTTAAAGTAGAGACACTACATACTGATATACACCTGAACATCAGCAGGAGAGGACTCTTTAAAGTAGAGACACTACATACTGATATACACCTGAACATCAGCAGGAGAGGACTCTTTAAAGTAGAGACACTACATACTGATATACACCTGAACATCAGCAGGAGAGGACTCTTTAAAGTAGAGACACTACATACTGATATACACCTGAACATCAGCAGGAGAGGACTCTTTAAAGTAGAGACACTACATACTGATATGAACCTGAAATAAGTACAATAGGCCGTCTTTAAATATAAATAATGCACTAAAAGGATTAAAAGAACAAGACAATCCCTCTGTAATGTACAAAGCTGAGGAAATACTCTTTTAAAAAACCTCAAAATTGTATTTAAAGCAGCTTTTGAGTAAATTTGATACTACTTTATAATTTTTGAAATTCACTTTCATCTAATTGTTGGTAGCTCAGGTATATACTGTGGTCTGTTTGTGTCTCTGAATGTTGCATCATGTCATTTATGTTTGCCACTTGTAAAAAGCAGGATACTGTGTGTGTGTGTGTGTGTGTGTGTGTGTGTGTGTGTGTGTGTGTGTGTGTGTGTGTGTGTGTGTGTGTGTGTGTGTGTGTGTGTGTGTGTGTGTGTGTGTGTGTGTGTGTGTGTGTGTGTGTGTGTGTGTGTGTGTGTGTGTGTGTGTGTGTGTGTGTGTGTGTGTGTGTGTGTGTGTGTGTCCTGTCTGTTTTACTTCCTTGTCTAACAGCTGTGAGACAGGGCGCTCTACAAACTAACATTTCCTCGAAAATACTTTATTTCCTCCACTTCCTCCAGTCCACACTTTGTGAGTTTTCCTGGCTTCTCCTTCTCTTTTCAACATTGTGTTTGTTTCCGTTCCAGGTTTCTAGGCTTTCTTCTGACAGAAACACATCCAATAAAGGATTACATTTTAACACTGGCAGTATGTTAGGGTTTCTCGAAAACTCTAACTTTGATTTGATTTTCCTGCAGCCAAAGTGTGACGTGTCTTAATGTCAAAGAGCTTCACTTTCCAAAAACTAATAACACATGTTTGATGTTTTATAACAGAGAACTCTTTATGTTGACTCAATCCCACATTCACCATACATTATTACTCCAGAACCAAATCTGTATTGAATGATTCATCATTTATATGAATTACTCACTATGTGTTCTTTTTTACATTTAGAGAGGTAATCATTATAAAAGTTATCATATCTATTATTCTGAAATGGACCAATCTGCACAATGACTACTTTTACTGTGGCTCCTTTCACTATATTTAGATGAGAATACTTTTCTACTTTCACTTGAGGAACATTTTGAATGCAGGACTTTTACTTTAACAGAGTATTCCTACACTCTGGTACTTCTACTTTTACTCAAGAACAAGATCTGAGTACTTCTACTTTTACTGAAGTACAAGATCTGAGTACTTCTAGTTTTACTCAAGTACAAGATCTGAGTACTTCTACTTTTACTGAAGTACAAGATCTGAGTACTTCTACTTTTACTCAAGTACAAGATCTGAGTACTTCTACTTTTACTGAAGTACAAGATCTGAGTACTTCTACTTTTACTCAAGTACAAGATCTGAGTACTTCTACTTTTACTCAAATACAAGACCTGAGTACTTCTACTTTTACTCAAGTACAAGATCTGAGTACTTCTACTTTTACTGAAGTACAAGATCTGAGTACTTCTACTTTTACTCAAGTACAAGATCTGAGTACTTCTACTTTTACTCAAATACAAGACCTGAGTACTTCTACTTTTACTCAAGCACAAGATCTGAGTACTTCTACTTTTACTAAGTACAAGATCTGAGTACTTCTATTTTTACTCAAGTACAAGATCTGAGTACTTCTATTTTTACTCAAGCACAAGATCTGAGTACTTCTACTTTTACTCAAGTAGAAGATCTGAGTACTTCTACTTTTACTCAAGCACAAGATCTGAGTACTTCTACTTTTACTCAAGTACAAGATCTGAGTACTTCTACTTTTACTCAAGTACAAGATCTGAGTACTTCTACTTTTAATCAAGTACAAGATCTGAGTACTTCTATTTTTACTCAAGTACAAGATCTGAGTACTTCTAATTTTACTCAAGTACAAGATCTGAGTACTTCTATTTTTACTCAAGCACAAGATCTGAGTACTTCTACTTTTACTCAAGTAGAAGATCTGAGTACTTCTACTTTTACTCAAGCACAAGATCTGAGTACTTCTATTTTTACTCAAGTACAAGATCTGAGTACTTCTACTTTTACTCAAGTACAAGATCTGAGTACTTCTATTTTTACTCAAGTACAAGATCTGAGTACTTCTAATTTTACTCAAGTACAAGATCTGAGTACTTCTATTTTTACTCAAGCACAAGATCTGAGTACTTCTACTTTTACTCAAGTACAAGATCTGAGTACTTCTACTTTTACTCAAATACAAGACCTGAGTACTTCTACTTTTACTCAAGCACAAGATCTGAGTACTTCTACTTTTACTCAAGTACAAGATCTGAGTACTTCTACTTTTACTCAAGTACAAGATCTGACTACTTCTATTTTTACTCAAGCACAAGATCTGAGTACTTCTACTTTTACTCAACTACAAGATCTGAGTACTTCTACTTTTACTCAAGCACAAGATCTGAGTACTTCTACTTTTACTCAAGTACAAGATCTGAGTACTTCTACTTTTACTCAAGTACAAGATCTGAGTACTTCTACTTTTACTCAACTACAAGATCTGAGTACTTCTACTTTTACTCAAATACAAGATCTGAGTACTTCTACTTTTACTCAAGTACAAGATCTGAGTACTTCTACTTTTACTCAAGTACAAGATCTGAGTACTTCTACTTTTACTAAGTACAAGATCTGAGTACTTCTCCCCCCTCTGTCCTTCAGTCTAAACTCCTCTCTTTCTAAGTTTCTGTTTTGTCTTGAGTGTCCTCACGATCCCCTCCTCTCCTCCGAGTTTGGGAAAAACAATTCTGGGAATTTCACGTGACCTCCTCTTGGAGCCTGTTCCCGTCCAGATCTTCAAAACATGTGGATGAAAGGCACGCAGTTTACCCCCCCCCCCCCCCACCTCTTACTGTGTGTGTCCAGGTGGATGTAAACGAGGTCTGGCAGATGGAAAGAAGCCGTTTGACCGATAAACCCGTCGACACTCAGCTGTCTGGCTAGTTCTTAGAAGTGGAGGGTGGGGGGGTAGAAGTGGTTGAAGTTCATGATCAACAGCAGACATACCTTTCTGACAAAGAACAGCTGGGGTTGAGACACTGAAACAGTCTTAAAGATAAAGAAGAAGCCTCCTCAAGTTCATGTTTTTAATGCATCCTTAAGTAGCAAAATGTGTGAGTGTGAGTACTAGATTCAACAAAAAACATCTCTCAGATTTTAGTTAGGGTTTAAGTCAAGTAGCAAAACTTATAAAACACAAATATGCTTGTATGATATGATGCAGTATTGTAAAACTAATCAACCCAGGATCTTGAAAAGTAACTTAAATATCTCTACATTGACAATTTATAACATTCAAATGCAAGGATGGAATGTATGTACTCATACTTAAGTATACGTTGGAGGTACTTGTGCCTTACCTGAGTATTCTAACAATTGTTAGATTTGTTTATTTTACTCAAACAAGCCCTATTATGCTTTTTTGGGGGTTTACTTTTCCTGCAGTGTGTTATATCGGTTTGTGTGCATGTAAATGGTCTACGAAGGCTAAAAAAAAAAACATTGTATGTGATAGGCTAAGGGGCGGGACATCTGTAAGTGGTTGACCAATCAACCAAAAGCATGGAGACATGTTGCAGTAGAGACACTACATACTGATATACACCTGGACATCAGCAGGAGAGGACTCTTTAAAGTAGAGACACTACATACTGATATACACCTGAACATCAGCAGGAGAGGACTCTTTAAAGTAGAGGCACTACATACTGATATACACCTGAACATCAGCAGGAGAGGACTCTTTAAAGTAGAGACACTACATACTGATATACACCTGGACATCAGCAGGAGAGGACTCTTTAAAGTAGAGACACTACATACTGATATACACCTGGACATCAGCAGGAGAGGACTCTTTAAAGTAGAGACACTACATACTGATATACACCTGAACATCAGCAAGAGAGGACTCTTTAAAGTAGAGACACTACATACTGACATACACCTGAACATCTGCATTAGAGGACTCTTTAAAGTAGAGACACTACACACTGATATACACCTGAACATCAGCAGGAGAGGACTCTTTAAAGTAGAGACACTACATACTGATATACACCTGAACATCAGCAGGAGAGGACTCTTTAAAGTAGAGACACTACATACTGATATACACCTGGACATCAGCAGGAGAGGACTCTTTAAAGTAGAGACACTACATACTGATATACACCTGAACATCAGCAGGAGAGGACTCTTTAAAGTAGAGACACTACATACTGATATACACCTGAACATCAGCAGGAGAGGACTCTTTAAAGTAGAGACACTACATACTGATATACACCTGAACATCAGCAGGAGAGGACTCTTTAAAGTAGAGACATTACATACTGATATACACCTGAACATCAACAGGAGAGGACTCTTTAAAGACGAGAGGAGAATAAGTTATACTTTGATTTAATTTACCTTAGATAAAGAAAGATTATTTACAGCTCTAAGTAGAGACTGGGGAGAGTGGCATGGATTGTTCACATTCCTGGTTGATTAGCACAGAGAATTGGAAAAACACACAAGTTGCCCAGAACCATAAAAAAACAACATATTTTTCCACTTTCATTTTATTATAGAAGTGCGTCCATCCCACTTTGGCCGTGGTGCCTGCCGTGTGTCTGAGTGATTCACACCATCACACCTTCACTTTGTTGTCCTCCTCTGGGGTTTTAACCACAGTGGAAACAACGATTGTGTTTGGTTCATTTGGGCTCAGATTGCTCACTTACAAGCGAAACGACGCTCGTAAACAAAAGCCACTCGAGTCATCACAAGTAGATAATTTATCGGGGGACGTTTTGAATTTTCTTTTGCCAGTTGAGAGATGTTTGTGCAGACCTCTCTACTCAGTCCCTCGGGTCTTTCCTGTTGGTTCAAATTACATTTTCACATGCAACAAACTACCTCACAGTTTCAGTGACGTGATACAAAGTGAACCCGAGTTCAAACTACATCACTCTAGTCAAACAAACCTGAGCAGGAAGTGCCTCAGTCTAAATAAACGTCTGCGAACATGCTTGTTGTTGCATCCCAACGTGGAGAAACACTTCTGACTTTGCATGTGTTTTCTTTCAGGGTGATTTATCTGCAAGTGAGCATGAACGACGGGCTGTCCTTCATCAGCAGCAACGTGCACATCACCACCACAGAGTGTGTAAGTGGAAGCTCTTATGTATTCAACGTACATTAGTAATATAGATTTACTGTCCTTCAACGTGTGGTTAAGGAGAATTGCACAAGTGTAAATCAAAACTCAAAAATATCGGATATCTAAAACAGATGGTTATTTTTCACTTTCCATTGGAGATGCATTTAAGTTCAATAATGCGTGAAAAATAATTATGAAAAAGGAGCGTGAGTAAAGTACTACGGAAGAGGATTAGGGCCACAAGTTTTGTTCTGAGAAAAAAGTCAGAATTTTTTCTCAGAACAAAACTTTTTTTTTTTAATTCTGACTTTAATCTCAGAATTCTGACTTTTTTCTGAGAAGTCTGATTAGTGATGGTCTGATTTTTTTTTTGTTCTGAGAAAAAAGTCAGAATTCTAAGAAAAAAGTCAGAATTCTCAGAAAAAAGTCAGAATTCTGAGAAAAAAGTCAAAAAACATATTTTTTTCAAATCCTCCCAAAAATAATAATAATGTGGCCCTAATCGTCTTCCGTAAAGTACAGTGTACTGTAAAAATACATTTTTCTGACAAATGTTTTTATGTGCCTTTCCAGCAAAAGACAAACACATGAAAACCTGCAGCGTTTTTATTTGCGCTGTTTGTTTATGCATCGCTTTTATTAAACTCTGCATATGTTTCGTGAAGCTGGTGAAGATGTTTCTTCATTTGCTTGGTTTTGGCACATTTGTGGGTTTTTTTCAGAAACTGCAGCTCGTTTCTCCTAATAAAAACTTTTTAGGCCTTTTTTAGCCCCCCGTAATCAACACTTTTCCACATCATTGAGTTGCTTAGTTAGAGATACTCTTATGCAGGGGTGTCAAACTCAAATACACAGTGGGCCAAAATAAAAAAATGGGTACTAGTCGAGGGCCGGACTGGTTCATTGTTTATTGCAGAACTTATTGAAATGAACTTATTGCACATATTAAACCTGGAACTAACAAAGCTTAAATGATTACCTATAAAAACAACATTAAACATTAAATAATCAGTTCATTCATTTCTGAAGGTGCAATATACCGGCGGGCCAGATCTAATAGTAATTCGAAATTATCCTGTGGGCCGAAATTAAGTCCACCACGGGCCTGATTTGGCCCCCGGGCCTTGAGTTTGACACATGTGCTCTTATGTATATGTCGGTGTGAAGCAGTGTGGAGCATCCCTTCCTCAAAACCAAGATTGAATCGTCTGTCATTTAAGACAATTTAAATAAATCTATCGAGATAAAACACATATGTTGGAACATATGGAGAGCAGATTGACACCCAGCAGAAAAAATAAAACTCTTTGTAGATGTTCTCTCTCTGTCCATAACTGTCCATTAAACACTGTGTTGTGGTTCATGATATACAGAGCTCAATCAGACATACCATTGCAATTCGCTGCCACTAAACCAAACCATATAGGCTGAAGTCCTTAGGGAGGCATGACAGTAAATGATGGGTATGCCGGCTGCAAACCCCCCCAAAGTGCCATTTAAAGCAGATCTATCCTTTGTAGTTAACCCACAAAATGTGCACATATAGCATTAGAAAAACATGCGTTGTACGTGCAGCAGTGACGGGACGCAGATGTGGTCGCTGTGAGCGGTTTGCTGAACCATTACTCTATAAATTCAGTCTAAAAGATTCAGAAAACTTGCTGATTGGGGAATTTCTGAGAATGAAGAGCAGTGACTCTTCACCACGGACCCTGAATCTCCCCCCTCTCTCCGTATCTTTGCCCACAAGACAGATAGGGGAGAGTGTAACCACATGTGATCTGTGGGATGTAATGGGAACCATGTTGGGCCCACTGGCGCTTGTCTGGTTTAAGCAGAGGTGGATTCATTCAGGAGGATCACACAGTTTACACAAATACTGTCATCGAGAAAAATTAAAACATTTATCGGCTGAAGTGACAAAGAATATGTCGCTGGATCTGATAAACAACATCCTCTGTGTCTAATACTACTGCTACTATTTTTATTTCTAATGCTACTTCTCCTACTGTTGAGGTTATTGTTTTTCTACTATGTTTACTTTTACAATATATTCTCCTTTCTCTCCTACTACATTTGTTCAAACTAGAGATGCATTAATTTAGAATCATAGGCCAATTCAGATATTCAATTTTGTAAATGCCTCAGATTTGATTTTTTCCCTGATGTTGTGTGTGTTAGTGTGTGTTCTGATGTTGTGTGTGTTAGTGTGTGTTCTGGTGTTGTGTGTGTTCGTGTGTGTTCTGATGTTGTGTGTGTTAGTGTGTGTTCTGATGTTGTGTGTGTTCGTGTGTGTTCTGATGTTGTGTGTGTTAGTGTGTGTTCTGATGTTGTGTGTGTTAGTGTGTGTTCTGATGTTGTGTGTGTTAGTGTGTGTTCTGGTGTTGTGTGTGTTCTGATGTTGTGTGTGTTAGTGTGTGTTCTGATGTTGTGTGTTAGTGTGTGTTCTGATGTCGTGTGTGTTAGTGTGTGTTAGTGTGTGTTCTGATGTTGTGTGTGTTTCTGTGTGTTCTGATGTTGTGTGTGTTAGTGTGTGTTCTGATGTCGTGTGTGTTTGTGTGTGTTCTGATGTTGTGTGTGTTAGTGTGTGTTCTGATGTTGTGTGTGTTAGTGTGTGTTAGTGTGTGTTCTGATGTTGTGTGTGTTAGTGTGTGTTCTGATGTGGTGTGTGTTAGTGTGTGTTTGTGTGTGTTCTGATGTTGTGTGTGTTAGTGTGTGTTCTGATGTTGTGTGTGTTAGTGTGTGTTCAGATGTTGTGTGTGTTAGTGTGTGTTAGTGTGTGTTCTGATGTTGTGTGTGTTAGTGTGTGTTCTGATGTTGTGTGTGTTAGTGTGTGTTCTGATGTTGTGTGTGTTAGTGTGTGTTAGTGTGTGTTCAGATGTTGTGTGTGTTAGTGTGTGTTCAGATGTTGTGTGTGTTAGTGTGTGTTAGTGTGTGTTCTGATGTTGTGTGTGTTAGTGTGTGTTCTGATGTTGTGTGTGTTAGTGTGTGTTAGTGTGTGTTCTGATGTTGTGTGTGTTAGTGTGTGTTAGTGTGTGTTCTGATGTTGTGTGTGTTAGTGTGTGTTCAGATGTTGTGTGTGTTAGTGTGTGTTAGTGTGTGTTCTGATGTTGTGTGTGTTAGTGTGTGTTCAGATGTTGTGTGTGTTAGTGTGTGTTAGTGTGTGTTCTGATGTTGTGTGTGTTAGTGTGTGTTAGTGTGTGTTCTGATGTCGTGTGTGTTAGTGTGTGTTCTGATGTTGTGTGTGTTAGTGTGTGTTAGTGTGTGTTCTGATGTTGTGTGTGTTAGTGTGTGTTAGTGTGTGTTCTGATGTTGTGTGTGTTAGTGTGTGTTCAGATGTTGTGTGTGTTAGTGTGTGTTAGTGTGTGTTCTGATGTTGTGTGTGTTAGTGTGTGTTCAGATGTTGTGTGTGTTAGTGTGTGTTAGTGTGTGTTCTGATGTTGTGTGTGTTAGTGTGTGTTCTGATGTTGTGTGTGTTAGTGTGTGTTAGTGTGTGTTCTGATGTCGTGTGTGTTCGTGTGTGTTCTGATGTTGTGTGTGTTAGTGTGTGTTAGTGTGTGTTCTGATGTTGTGTGTGTTAGTGTGTGTTAGTGTGTGTTCTGATGTCGTGTGTGTTAGTGTGTGTTAGTGTGTGTTCTGATGTTGTGTGTGTTAGTGTGTGTTCTGATGTTGTGTGTGTTAGTGTGTGTTAGTGTGTGTTCTGATGTTGTGTGTGTTAGTGTGTGTTAGTGTGTGTTCTGATGTTGTGTGTGTTAGTGTGTGTTCAGATGTTGTGTGTGTTAGTGTGTGTTAGTGTGTGTTCTGATGTTGTGTGTGTTAGTGTGTGTTCAGATGTTGTGTGTGTTAGTGTGTGTTAGTGTGTGTTCTGATGTTGTGTGTGTTAGTGTGTGTTCAGATGTTGTGTGTGTTAGTGTGTGTTAGTGTGTGTTCTGATGTTGTGTGTGTTAGTGTGTGTTCTGATGTTGTGTGTGTTAGTGTGTGTTAGTGTGTGTTCTGATGTCGTGTGTGTTCGTGTGTGTTCTGATGTTGTGTGTGTTAGTGTGTGTTAGTGTGTGTTCTGATGTTGTGTGTGTTAGTGTGTGTTAGTGTGTGTTCTGATGTCGTGTGTGTTAGTGTGTGTTAGTGTGTGTTCTGATGTTGTGTGTGTTAGTGTGTGTTCTGATGTTGTGTGTGTTAGTGTGTGATAGTGTGTGTTCTGATGTTGTGTGTGTTAGTGTGTGTTAGTGTGTGTTCTGATGTCGTGTGTGTTCGTGTGTGTTCTGATGTTGTGTGTGTTAGTGTGTGTTCAGATGTTGTGTGTGTTAGTGTGTGTTCTGATGTTGTGTATGTTAGTGTGTGTTAGTGTGTGTTCTGATGTCGTGTGTGTTCGTGTGTGTTCTGATGTTGTGTGTGTTAGTGTGTGTTCTGATGTTGTGTGTGTTAGTGTGTGTTCTGATGTTGTGTGTGTTAGTGTGTGTTCTGATGTTGTGTGTGTTAGTGTGTGTTCTGATGTTGTGTGTGTTTGTGTGTGTTTGTGTGTGTTAGTGTGTGTTCTGATGTTGTGTGTGTTTGTGTGTGTTTGTGTGTGTTAGTGTGTGTTCTGATGTTGTGTGTGTTGGTGTGTGTTAGTGTGTGTTCTGATGTTGTGTGTGTTAGTGTGTGTTCTGATGTTGTGTGTGTTAGTGTGTGTTCTGATGTTGTGTGTGTTCACAGTTTGACGGCACCATCCTCCTGGTCACGCTGCTGGTTCTCTTCCTGCTGCTCGCCCTGCTCTTCATGTGGTGGTTCTGGCCTCTGTGCTGCACCGTGGTGAGTAACGTAAACTTCATCCAGGAAGTGGTGCAATTTAAAAAGCAAAACACTTAAATGATCCCGAGCTTCAAAGGGCTTTGTCTAAACTCAAAAGCACTTTGGGGGGCCTTTTAAAGAAATCATTAAAAAACCTTAAAGAGGTCCTCTGAGGTGAGATTAACGTGTCTGTGAGAAGCTAAGCAATCTCTTATTGTTCCTCAGGTGATCAAAGGACCTCCTCCTCCACCTCCTCCGGAGCCTGTGAGTCAACACACACACACACACACACACACTGCAACTGAAAAACCCACTACTTGTGCCTGTACATTGGCCGTTAAATTAAAAATGTAAATTGTGAGAAACGGCATTTCGTCTGTCTGTACACACAAACTGAAAGATTGACAATTAAGTTGACTTTGACTAAATGTAATAATTTGTGTTTCAGGAGAGTTCAGATGATGAAGACGGCATGCCCAAGAAGAAATGGCCGACTGTGGACGCCTCTTATTACGGAGGGAGAGGAATCGGAGGGATCAAGAGGATGGAGGTGACAAGCTGACAATTAAAATCCTTTTGGTGGCTCTCACTGCTTCAATTTTTGAATTATATTAACGTAATGTCTTCTGCCTGCAGGTGCGTTGGGGAGGGAAGGGCTCCACCGAGGAGGGGGCTAAGCTGGAGAAGCCGAAGAACGCCGTGGTGAAGATGCCGGAGCAAGAGTACGAGCCGTACGAACCCAAACCGAAGAAACCTCACAACAAGAAGGCGCCTCAGGACAGGAAGTGGTACTCGCCCATCCGGGTAAACACACACACTCTTTTATTCAAACAATATCTTTATTGAGTTTTGACATATACGGAAACAAGGAGTGGATGAGACAATGTGACAAGGAAAGAAACACACACACGGAGAACACACAGTAATATACAAACGTTGATTGATTTTATTCCGTGAACTGGAGGCTCTCAAAAATCCAAAATACAGACAATATTGCAAGAGTAATGTAAAGTATGGGAAGGGGATTCATTGGGTTAGTTTGTATATAATTACCAGTAGTACAAACACACACACACCTAACAAGGAGTATGAAACAGGGAGTCAGTGATAAGGTGAAGAAAATATCACTTACTTCACATACTGTACTTGACTAAGGAACAAACAAAGTTACAAAAAAAGGAAATATTAATTAATTAATCATTTTCCAACCA
The DNA here is from genome assembly GCF_949606895.1 of Notothenia rossii. Classification (NCBI taxonomy): domain Eukaryota; kingdom Metazoa; phylum Chordata; class Actinopteri; order Perciformes; family Nototheniidae; genus Notothenia; species Notothenia rossii. The sequence continues at coordinate 4,385,276 of NC_136910.1, forward strand.
TTTTTAAAGTCCCTATGTACTTTGGCATTCAAGGAATTTAAGTAAGATGTTTCACACTTTTACAAATTCTCCTTTTTTCTTCCTTTCCTTATGTAAGTGAGTCTTTCCAGTAATATACAAGATGCTATTTCTTTAAACCAGTTTTGAACTATCTGGATATCTTGCATGGCACTTCTTCTTCTTCTCCTCCAACAATGTGAGAAAAATTCAGATGTATTTCTGCAGAGAAGCTACATCTCATTGAATCCTGTAACAAAATGTCAGCTTTCAGGAATGTAAGAATCTGCCGTGTTTACAGTTTAACCACTGTGCATTTTGTAAGCTTTTCCCCACTGAGTTACAAATAACTGTGGGGCGGCAAAGTATTCTCAACCCACAGCACACCCCTTCAACTGAAGTCAAAACATGAAAAGCACCACCAGAGTTTTCACTAGACAGCAGGGAGGGATGAAGCCTGTTCTGGACATATTTCTGAAGCATTAGTCGCATAAGCACGAACTTTCTCCAGCTATCAGTGTGCACACAGAGCCAGAGTAATACAACATGCAGACAGAGAGGCTTTATTAGAGCTGGCGTCAGTAATCACTAACTGCAATAGAGCTCTGTATGGAAACACTGGCCCTTCATGCAGTAGCCGGAGGTGAGAAGTAGTGGAGTACAAATACTTTGTTTCTGTACTTAAATACATTTTTCTGGTGTCAGTACTTTACTCCACTACTTATTTTTCTGACCACTTTTTACTTTGACTTCTAACATGTTGAACACAAATACCTTAACTTTCTACTTCTTACATGTTGAACACAAATACCTGTACTTTCTACTTCTTACATGTTGAACTCAAATACCTGTACTTTCTACTTCTTACATGTTGAACACAAATACCTGTACTTTCTACTTCTTACATGTTGAACACAAATACCTGTACTTTCTACTTCTTACATGTTGAACACAAATACCTGTACTTTCTACTTCTTACATGTTGAACTCAAATACCTGTACTTTCTACTTCTTACATGTTGAACACAAATACCTGTACTTTCTACTTCTTACATGTTGAACTCAAATACCTGTACTTTCTACTTCTTACATGTTGAACACAAATACCTGTACTTTCTACTTCTTACATGTTGAACACAAATACCTGTACTTTCTACTTCTTACATGTTGAACTCAAATACCTGTACTTTCTACTTCTTACATGTTGAACACAAATACCTGTACTTTCTACTTCTTACATGTTGAACTCAAATACCTGTACTTTCTACTTCTCACATGTTGAACACAAATACCTGTACTTTCTACTTCTCACATTTTGAACCCAAATACCTGTACTTTCTACTTCTCTCATTTTCCAAACAGGCTGGTTCCTTTAGTCTGAATGTGTGTTTGGTGGCGTGATCATTATTATTTAGAGTCATTGCGTGCCTATTGATTTGAACACGATCCGTGTATCCATCATTTCCTGGTCTTCTCTAAAGAAGAGGGACCAATGAAAACGTTGTCATGTTTCCGTTGGTCACCATGGAAACATTCATTAGCTAACAATGACATTATTGTTCTATTAATATAAAGGGAGGTCAGGTACTCTTTAAAACAGCTGCTAGTTATGGGTACTTTTTACTGAAGGACATTTCAAAGCCTCTTTACTTTGACTTGAGTAAAGAAGTTTATTCAGTACTTCTACTTTCACCAGAGTATTTTTAAACACGAGTATCTGTACTTCTTCTTGAGTAAAGGATGAGTGCACTTTTGCCATCACTGACAGTAGCTTAGCACACCGCTACCTCACAGCTGTATTTCAAATATGACACAGGCAGGACTACAGAAAAGCACTGAAGTGATTCATAGTTTACTACAGGGCTAATACATCCCAGTCAGTGTAGGGAAAGGAGAATTCACACACTGACGAGTGACTGTGTTGAAGATCCTTTAATGGGTTGTGGCTGGTTTAAAATATTGACTTCCTTCCTCTCAAGAAGTGGCCGTTGAGGCTCAGGAGTCCGATCGTTGGGGTCTAATTGAATACATAGAAGACATCCTATGTAAGAGAGGAGAATGTGTCACAATCCACTCTACTGGCTCAATAGAGAAACAACTCCAAAAGGAAAAGGGGGATACATATCTCACTTGTTGTCTGAGCTCTTACATGCTTTGTGAACTGTACCTGTGATGCATAGTACGCGTGCCAACCTGTTCTATCTTAAAAACAAACACCAAAGTCACACAACAACACAAATAAATAAGCAGATCAAAGCCACAGTATACCAGTTACTCCAAGGTAAAAATTACTGTCAGTTCCCCGTCTAAAAAGGCCGATTGACGGCATGGTAAAGGCGTAAAGATATTCCAAATAAAGGGTGCAATTAAATCGATTTTCTTAATGTCTAAAAACAGCTCTTCCATCCAAAGCAGTACCTTTTAGTGTTGGTATTCCTGTCTGTTTCGTTCTTGTGTAGTTAATACCCTGGCTATGGATAAGAGCCTCACATTACCCCACTTCAAACAATTCAAACTCTCCGTGTCAGCAGACATGAACCAAAACATTGTGCAGTGACTCATCAGCTGAGCTCCAACCAGAGAGGAAGCAGCCAATCAGAAGAATCAGCAGCTGTAGTGTTTGTTTGGGATTAAAAACCTGCTCTCTGGCATTAAAGCAGCCACAGACCGACTGTCTGCTGATCCAGGAGAAACAGTATTAATAGACATTGATTAAATAACGGATGGGGGTGTTTGTGTCCAGATGTTTAACCTCTCCGCCCTCTTCTTCAGGGGAAACTGGATGCTATCTTGTCGCTGTTTCGCCGCGGATACGACCAGGTGTCCTTGATGAGACCTCAGCCCGGGGACCATGTGAGTAGTTCACCTTTTAGACTTTTTATTAGGATCCCCTAACCCTAACCTTTATGTTATCACCTTCTGCTTCAAGTTAGTCCTTTTTGCAGTGGTTGATAGCTGTAATGACCCGTAGCTGCATCTCATCCTTTAACTTTCTTCACCTTTCATTCATCTGTCATTTCATGTATTTTTCCTTTTTGATAGGGATGGGAATTTGAAGGCAAATGTATATTCGAATATTCGACCCCCCCAAAAAACGGTTAACCGATTAACCAAAATGAACATAACCTATAAAAAAAAAAAAAATGTAAATGTGGGAAACATTTTTTACAAAAAAAAAAAGATTATTTTTGAAAAGTAAATAAATACATGTTCAAATAAGTATAGAAACCAAGTCGAATTCGTCAAATGTATTGAACTGGTGATCACAGTTTGAACAGTTGACAGCTATAGGCCTACAGCTTTCATGCTTAAAACACAACTTGGTTTTCTGATGGAGTTGGACATAAACGTGAGTGAAGTATAACCGGACGCGAGAGAGAGAGATCAACACCTGCAGCTCTGCCCGCTGTGAGGGACCGGTGAGCGGAGCAAAACACACCTTTAGACCTAACACACTTAGCTATGGCACTGTCGTATACATTGAATTATTCCATTTGATCATATGTAATCAACTTAGGCACCCCACCCAAAAAAAAAGATTGCAATACAAACATTCATAACTCATATTCTCATATTCGAATACCTGAATAATTTCGAATATTCGATAAATCGTTCCCATCGCTACTTCTTGAGATTGTGTATATATATCCTTTATTTAACTAGGTAAAAGTCCCATTGAGATTAAAATCTCTTTTTCAAGAGCGACCTGGCCAAGAGGGCAGTTTGAACAAAGTTACAACAGATGAACACAAAAGAATACAGCGGTCGTAAAACGCATCGTGTTGAATTGCTGGTAAACTTGAATCAACTACAATTACTGCCTCATGTTTGTAAGCCTCTGCCAACCATTCAGTTTCTGTCATAAAAAGCATAGACAGTCTTGGCCCAAATCGTATTTTGTGCAGTCACATTGTCGGGCGTTTCTACTAAATTGGATAAAAAGTGTTACATTAGATTTTGTGCTGACGAGAATGGGACTCACTTGACGTCACAGTGACCTTGACGCTCGACCTTTGACCCCAAAAAAGCAATCAGTTCATCCTTGAGTTCAAGTGGACTTTTGTGCAAAACGTAGGGTAATATATTGCACTTTCAAGGATGGGATGAACCCGCAAAACATAATAAAGGTATCATAAAAGTAAATAGATATACTCTTTAAAAAGAATCAGAATACTTTATTTATTAAATTAGCCAAAAGCCAATGCAAAGACTCGATCTAAGATAACAGTGTTTAGCTCTTGTTCAGTATCCTAAAGGGTTTTGTTACTTTTAGGTAGGGATACTCCGATCACATAACGAGAGAGAGAGAGAGAGAGAGAGAGAGAGAGAGAGAGAGAGAGAGAGAGAGAGAGAGAGAGAGAGAGAGAGAGAGAGAGAGAGAGAGAGAGAGAGAGAGAGAGAGAGAGAGAGAGAGAGAGAGAGAGAGAGAGAGAGAGAGAGAGAGAGAGAGAGAGAGAGAGAGAGAGAGAGGAAGGAAGAGAGAGAGAGAGGATTACTTGTGATGCTTTGGCAACATTGTTTAATTTAACTTTCATGCCAATAAAGCCCCTTTGAATTGAATTGAGAGAGAGGAAGAGAGAGAGAGAGAGAGAGAGAGAGAGAGAGAGAGAGAGAGGAAGAGAGAGAGGGAGAGAGAGAGAGAGAGGGAGGGAGAGAGAGAGAGGAAGAGAGAGAGAGAGAGAGGAAGAGAGAGAGAGAGAGAGAGAGAGAGAGAGAGATTCCGCTCCTTTCTCCCGTGTTATTCTCCAAAGTTCATGTAAACTTGAATAATGTCTTCATTGAATGTAATAATGATGTTGTTGTCGTTGTTGTTTGTGGAAGCTCCAGAGAATGAGCATTAACTGAGTTTTAAACATCACTTTAAATGGAAGGTCCCCTTAGGCCCCGCCCACTCCATCGGTATCGGCCGATACTGATTCCGGCGATCGGCCCCAAAATGAGCGATCGGAGCATCCCTACTTTTAAGTGGTCTGTAACCTCGTAAAATAATGTTGTATGAATTCTCCTTGGCTTTGAAAGTAACTCTGGGGAGTTCACTAATGTAGTTGGTCATGAAACTACGTCCTTGGATAAAGATATCTATCTCAGAAGGAAAAGAAAGTCTAAAAAACTACTTTATGTTTCAAAACCAGCTGAGTTTTGAAGGTCTGGAAGTCTTCACTCATCTGTATGCATTACTCATCCCTCCCTCCCTCTCTCTCTCCCTCTCTCTCCCCTGGAGCTCCTCTGCTGGCTCACACCTCCTCTGGCTCTCCTCCACCTACGCTCGCTCACACCTGCTTCACATTAAGCGCCATAAAATCTGATAAAAAGCAGAACCGCAGCTCGCAGCCGGACACATCCTCGCCGCTCGATAGGAGGCTTTTCTGATGTGTTCGTGTGTGAGGGAGAGATAGTAAAAAAGCCTCTTCTCATATCAGCCACATGGTTTCAGTTTGAATGTCTGGAGCCTTTGTTTTAATAAAGCTCCAGATAAGATGATGGGGAGTTCAACGAGTACAGAAAGCTCTCTAGGGATGTTTTCAATTCCTCCGATGCATTCAGGAAAAGTTTTAATGTTTAACGCCTTCGGGTGATATTTTATCGTTTCTCATTCCACTAATCCTGATTGGCACTTTGTAACTCAGCGATACTTAATAAAACCAAAAAGGTCACCCAGTGGAAATCACATCCTACAGTCTACCTCTTACCCCAAAACAAAGAAAGGTTGAAGGGAGGTGAAGATGACCAAAACAAGGATTAATCCACTTTGTATCGTACCTAGCTTTAGGGGATCATAATGTATTTGTTATATTATTAATCTGCTTATTCTACAGCTCAAAATGAGACCAAACGTATCAATGGATGTAGGTTGCTAAGCTACGTAAAGTAAAAGGCTGAAATGTGGCCTACAACAGACGAGGTAGCGCTAGTTCTTTAGCCTAGTTGTTCGCAGTGAAATACAGTACATATAAAACAGTGAATACAAAAAAGCTTTGTGAATCCCTACAACCAGTAGAAGTAATGGAGTTTACAGTCATAGCAAATATATAAGGCGGAATGATGCTGTAGTTAGCGAGATTAGCTTCAGACAAACACAAAGAAACACACATGATCTGCTCATAATAAGGAATATGACCCACTGTTAGCTGATTGCTTCTATAAACATTAGCAGCTAGTTTATAGTAAAATGTTGCATTGGCATTTTGACGCTAAAAAAGGACAGTGGTAAACATTGTACGTCATTGCGAGCATATTAGCATGTTGAGCTAGTTAGCATGTAGCATGTTTAGCCTTACAGAGCTGCTAACAAAGATCTAATCCAGGGTTGTCAACTTTGGTACCTGGCTGGAGTGAGATTTTGATGTCATGGGTTTAATTACACATATGCACTAAATGACTGCTATCGTGTCAGCAGCGTGACTTTAGCATATATATAGGATATATACAAATACACAATATTGGACACAGACTATAAAGGGCACAACGTTTCATTCACGAATGAAAGTCAAACACATGTTGTTTCCACTGTTTTATTGTGTGCATAGGCCTGTCGCGATAAGCAATGAATTGACTTATCGTACGATAAATAAAAATGAACTCGATGTGACTAGCAGTTTGAAAGGATGTACTTGAATTATTATTATATATTATCATTATGTCAGTGGTCTAAAATGGTCATACAACGGTGCCGACAAGATTATCGTTTATCGCAATCATTTCCGGGGAAAATGTATCCAACAAAATTAATTATCGTGAGAAGCCTATACATGAAACACACACACACAAACAAATCTACAGACTTACTCCAAACTGCCTAATATATTAATTAACACACTCTCACTCTCATATACTCTTTGACTCTATTTTGACCGAGTAGAACAATAAGCAGCAAACTTTTAATTTTTATCATTTCAACTGGATCTTAGATCTGCGCATGCACAATACGGGTCGGGGATTGACCAACCGGCTCCCACTGCTCTGCTGTCTGTTTGTTAACGTTGTTAAGAGTGGTGGGGGCGGATCGACAGCTTGAGCAGCTGTCAACTCAACATTGTAAATAACCAACCAAAAACGATGGCCGGTTCATCTTGTTTTTGGCGTGAGAATAGTTTGGTTAGCGTGAGAGCGTGATTGAGAGTGAGAGCGTGTGTCAGAGAGAGTTGGCAACCCTGTCTAATCTCTTAGTCTGCAACAAAACCAATCTGCCTTCTTCCTTCACTCTTCTTCTCCTTCTCTTTTCCTGCCCTCTCTCAATATGTTCTCCACCCTTTTTTATCCGTACTCTCCTTGACTCTCCCGCTGATGAAGGCCGTTCCAAAGCGCTAGTTAAAATCCTGCCTTATTAGCCGAACATGTCCAATGACCGTCTTTAACGGGAATTCCACATTTAAGAGTGTTTCCTTGGCACCGGAGACAGGATTTGCTTTGGCCTGGGACGAATCAGACAGTTACCATTACATCTTCCCCAAAGCAAACTGGCAGTCTGATAAAAAAAGAGGATTTGATTTCCTTAGTCAACACATTTCTGTTACCCAGTTAAGCTTTTAGCGCTCGCTGCGTTCTGCATGACGCAATGATTTCTTTCTAATCGAGACTCTCTTTTCCACCGTCTCCTCCTCGAGTCATTCTGTGGTTTGTAACGATCCAGCAGGCCGGCTCATTTCCACTTTAGCGTAATGTTTTATTTCAGGAATAAAGAATGGAAACCTCTTTCATTTCCAAGTTTTACCTGACAAAACTATTTTTGGTTACGTTTCCTGCAACATTCAGGTTTACATGAGTTCATTCTGGACTCTTCATCGGTTTGGACCAATCTGGATCTGGATTTCTTCATTTTTCATCGCCTTTGCTTCATTACTGTACAGTGTAGTCATGAGACAGCAGAAAGACAGTTGTACTAAATGATTACTGATGAATATAATTTACTAAAACTCAAATATCCTCCTGTTTGTGTACTCTTTGTGAGTAGTAGGGTTAGGTATGTTCACATTCACTTGATTAGGGTCCGGCAAACTGTATATATATATATATGTTCAAAACCATCTTTAAAATGTCTTTTGATTACCGTAATTTCCGGACTATAAGGCGCACCTGAATATAAGCCGCAGCAGCTAAATTGAATGATGTGTACGTATATAAGCCGCACTGGACTATAAGCCGCAGGTGTTTTAATGTTTCATTACCATATGTAAGGGTTCGTGCACAGAGGGGATTGTCGGGAAAGAGATGGCTGTTTGAGGAAGCTCCCATTTATTAACATTTCAACAAACAAGTTGCATATTTGCATAACGTATTCAAGTGTTAGCATTTAGTGCAATAGTAGCTACAGAACATGTGCTGTGTAAACTGTACTGTATCACATAGCGTTTCAGACACACAAACTTTTCAACTTTCAAACTTAAACGGTGCGCTCCCAGCGCACGTACCGGCAGTGATCTACAGCAGTGGTTTCCAACCAGTGGTACGGGGACAAACTGTCTCGCTCTCGTAATGTCTGTCTGTCTTGCTCTCGTTCTGTCTCTCGTACCACTCTCGGTTCCACTTTTACTTTTGCGCGCTACCTGTCTCACTCTTTTCCGGCCTCCAGCTTTTCCTGCTGGAGCCCGCCACTTAAAGGTGGGGGGCGCGGACCGGCCATAGAGCACATAGAGTTAAAGGTGTTGGACTGTAACCTGTAAGATCCATAGCTTTAGGAGGTCCCCTAGTGGCCGTTAGCTGTACAATCCATAGATTAGCCGCACCGTTATATAAGCCGCAGGGTCGAAAAATGGGAAAAAAGGCGGGGCTTATAGTCCGAAAATTACGGTATTTGTTTCTATATTTTCTCTATGACAGTATTGGCTAGTCTTATATCTATTCATTTGTTCTCTTTAAATTCACTTGAAACTGTTCTTAAAATGAGGAAATACTTAATTATCAAGTATTTAATTCTCATAGGAGTTAACAAAGAATTCACATAGAAAATGTATTTATTGAGAAATAGTTAGTAAAGTTAAGAAAACATGCTATATCAAAAATACATTGAATCACAACGTATCTTTTCTTGGTACTTAACTCTCTCTGTCATGACAAAATATGTATTACAGCTGTGAGAAAAAATTGGTCCAAAATGTTCAATTTCAACTTTGACATTATTTAAACGCCACACTCACAAAGAAAACCCTCCCTAACTCCGTTTCTTCTCCAATACCGATCCCCTCTTCTTCTCAGAGTTACTCAGAGGAAGCAAAGCCTGTTTTCTGGCCTGCTTTTCATTTGGCTTTGCAATTACTGCAGCGAGTATCGTCTGCGTCAAGTTCTGTGTGAAGTGAAACCAAACTTTACCCTGGATCACTTTGAAAGGCTGCAGGGGTGACGTCGTCTCGCACACATGTGGCTCATTCTCCCGCACATAGATACCAGAATCTGGCACGGACGGGCTCATCGTAAATCATCGTTTCTTTAGTCAGCAATGAACTCAACAACCCCTCGTATTGTGAGCCTCTGTACCGTATCATATAGATTGCAGTGGTTTTGTGTGAGAGGGTTATAAAGCCCATGGTTTGGTGTGTGTGTGTGTGTGTGTGTGTGTGTGTGTGTGTGTGTGTGTGTGTGTGTGTGTGTGTGTGTGTGTGTGTGTGTGTGTGTGTGTGTGTGTGTGTGTGTGTGTGTGTGTGTGTGTGTGTGTGTGTGTGTGTGTGTGTGTGTGTGTGTGTGTGTGTGTGTGTGTATACATCCATAACCACATAATTCAGCAGCGATAGACCCGGGTTACGATGAAGTTATCTACATTTGAAACCAAGTAAGCCGTTCTGAATGTGTGTGTGTGTGTGTTTGTCATCAGAACCACATCCATTACACTGACGTCAGAGTACAGTATGAGGTAGAGCTAGTTTTTTTCTCTCTCTCTCACACACACACACACACACACACACACACACACACACACACACACACACACACACACACACACACACATCCCATACTGTAAGCACATTGCTCCTGAGGGAAGCATTTAGCTGGCTAAAGGACATGAGGTAATACCTAAAGCAGACCACTGCCAGGGCTGTCTCCACCAACGCTGTCTCTCTCTCTCTCTCTCTCACACACACACACACACACACACACACACACACACACACACACACACACACACACACACACACATACACTTTGCCCAAGCCTAGACAATTTTATGACCTTGGTAAGACTGTAGACAGTGGAGGAGGTCAGTGTTAGAAAACGAGTGTGTGTGGTTTATTTTAATCCAGGAAAATGTTCATGGGTTTAAACCGCAGCTGGGCGCTAACAGAGCGATGGACATTAAGCGAAACTCAAGTTCTTTTTCTAAAATCCTCTCGAGTAACTTGCTTGCATAATCACAATCAGGATCAGAAATAGTTGATTTATTGTTATATTTGTAAACATCAAGACGTTAAAGTATAAATGTGCATACTTATTTAAATAAATACTAAGATAAAATAGTTAACAACCAGATAATCGCTTGAAATCTAAAGTTTAATAACGGTATTATTCCTACAGTGATATCATGCAGTGAATAATTGCCCAGGTTATATAGTTGGAGTGTAGTTGATTGGAAAACCAAAAGGGTAAGCATCAAACCACTGGGTTAATATGTAACCAGTTAGCCTAGCGTTAGTCAGACCCAGACTGAACTAAAACACTCATAATTCCTGCACGTTGCTCAGAGGAATGTAGTCTCTGCACATCTCTCCCTCGGTAAGAAGGCAAGAACAGAATCTCATCTTTTTGGTTTTTTGTCGAGGTCTAGGAATGCCAGACTGGATAAGTGGCGACAGACCAGAAAGTGGTGGTCGTCGCTAAATTCAGGGCATTTTTTGCAACCTTTTGTTTGAGTTCACAGAAAATGATTTACAAGTTGGTGTAAATACAATAACTTTCCTGTGTGGCCGGTTTGTGCAAAAAGTTGCCTGTTGGCAAGAGAGGAGTGTATCGTACATGTAGAGATGATTGGTTAAATGGAAGAGGACTAAAGTGGATGGTTGATGTAGAGGGAGATATTGAAGAACTGTCTCATTCCTATTTGGTTTATTTTGATTTTTACTCATTCTGGTATTATTTTCTCTCTTAATCTCTTTAAGAATGTACACTATTGCAGATCAACATAAATATGGTCCTGTCATGAATATTCTCCATAGAAATGTCAGTAAATAAAAACCCTTTCTTTTAAAACGCAGGGAAAATACTTTGCACATAATGTTTAAAGGGGACCTATCATGCAAAATGCACTTTTGCACGTCTTTTCTACATGAACATGTGTCCCCGGTGTTCCAGGGAACTCACCAAGTGTCAGAAAACACAACCCTCTCTATTTTCCTCCATACCCAAATCTCTTAAAAAGGGGCTGCAACGGATCTGATACAGACTGATCCAGATTTGAACACTTCTGTGACGTCACAGAAGTGGCGCTACGGCTATTGGGCCAACTCCACCAATCAGGAGGAGACAGCCACGGACATTGCCGTTGGAAAGCGCTGGAGACGCTGTAGTACATATGCCAGGCCTGTAGATGGTGCTGTTCTCACAGAATCAGCCCATGATGCAAAGACTGTGTTAAATTGAGCGAAATGAGGAATGGCTAAAATGCATGATCTGTTTGGTGTTTTGAAAAATAAAAAGTATAAATATGCCTTATATAGGTATGGTCCTACACTATATTATTCAAATATAGCGTGATAGGTCCCCTTTAAGTTGGAAATAGCTGTTCTCATTCCACACAGCTTTGTGAAGTCCCTCATGTTCCACTCTGTAAAGCCGTGATCCTGTGGCCCCAATCACTGGCTATTAGTGGATTAACATTACTTCACTTCGCTCCGGCTGCAAACCACATGTAACTGCGACGCTGGGTAGGGTTACTATGGTGAGAAAGACCTCTGTGAACTTGTGGTTAGGGTAATATTATACGAGCAGCTCAGGAGTGAAATGTGATTTCTGAAGGAACCAATTCATTTGTTTTACAGTCTGATAAGTCAACGTTACACTGTTAAAACTTTACAACGTGACTGCTTCGCCTCATACACCCTAACCCTTGTTACCATAAAGCCTGATGTAATATTACTGTTTGGGCTGAAGCTGTGGACCAATAGGCAGATAGAAGTATCCCTCAATGCCCATTATTTTGAAAGCCCAATAGTCCGAATTGGCCTTTGGACCGTAAGCCATTTGTCTGACAGACGCAAAAAAGTGGCCATTGTTCCAAAAAATACTGAAATGATGTAAAAGGAATGACCTTCTCTTTTGTTAACCCTAACCCTAGTTTAACCCTATCTGTTCTTGTGTAGAACCTAACCCAAATTATTCTATTGGACTCCAGGCCATTTGTCCAAAAGCCTGTTGTCCCAAAAGAGTAGCTATGGTTCCAAAGGCTAATTTCTTAAAAACATACATACAAGATCAAAAAGGCAAGACTTTCTCTCTTCTGTTGTGGCAATTTCTTGTGTTACCTTATATGCTAAAAACCAAATGCTTCTGAAAGCATTGTCTAACACTACTGTACCATTTCTTCATCTTTGCTGTTTCCTCTGCATACTCTAATGAGCTTTATTATCCTCAAGCGCTTCAAGGCCACAGGGCTGATTTGGCAGACTATGTTGAAACTACTCCTTTTCACACTAAGTTTTAACTTCCATATTTTGATGACTGTTGTACTTTCTATGGCTCAAGGACACAGGTGTCCAAATAGCGATATGAGATCGTGTGAAAGTGGATTTCGGAGGCGTATAAAGCAAAACTTCACGTTTCAGAGTGGCCTTTTATTGTGGCCAGCCTAAGGCACACCTGTGCAATAATCATGCTGTCTAATCAGCATCTTGATATGCCACACCTGTGAGGTGGGATGGATTATCTCGGCAAAGGAGAAGTGCTCACTATCACAGATTTTTCAGATTTGTGAACAATATTTGAGAGAAATTGTTATTTTGTGTATTTAGAAAATGTTTTAGATCTTTGAGTTCATCTCATGAAAAATGGGAGCAAAAACAAAAGTGTTGCGTTTATATTTTTGTTCGGTGTACATTCTGTCCCCATTCCTAGAGTGAATAAAAACCAACTCATGTCACGATTTGAAGTCAAACTTGTCCTTAATCTAACACGTCTCTTTCCTTTCCGTCTTATAGGGTCGATGCATCAACTTCACAAGAGTGAAAGATGAGGCCAAGGCTGCCCCACGCACCCCGATCCACAAACCCTCCGCCCCTCCACCTGATTACCACCCTGTTTCCTCCACGCCATCTCCCACTGTGGCCAGCCCTCCTTCCA
>NC_136910.1:4398732-4455211 GCF_949606895.1 Notothenia rossii
GACACTTGTGAAAAATCTTTTAAGCTTTTGATAACCAATACCTTTTTTCAAGAATCACTCCAAAAACATATTCAAAAAATCATTGACTTCAAGATTAGGGAACCAGAAGTGCTAAAATGCTGACTCATTTGGTTTAGGACTCATTCCTACACCTATTATGAGGCTTATACTTTATTCTTATAGAAAGAAAATGGAGAACTGTGTGCCTCGTGAAACTTCATCTTGTGTTTAACTGCTGTAATGCAGCGTGGACGTAATGAAGAGGTTTATATGACTGTTTTCACCACGTTTAAACAACTGTGTATACACTTTCTGACATTCCCTACTAGCAATGCTTAAACAACTTTTGTATTTCTTGACCAAAGTGATGCTTAGTGGGAAACACACAGGGGCTCTACTGGTTTCAATGCTACCAATTTCGGTATGAAGCTGTCACCAGAAGAAAGAGAGATTTATAGTCAGAGAATATTGCATCTAAGTGACAAAATTGATATTTATAGTCAAACCCTCACGCTGAGGAAAAAGTGTAGGTGAACATGACTGCATGGAAAATACTGCTCGGTATTATATAAAAACCACACATAACCCCTTAAACACTCCGAGCTAAATCTTATATAAGTACTCTTGGAAGTACTCTTGGAATGAATTCCTTATGTATGGGTGGAGCCAATTTAATCTGAATGCATTACTGCAGTTAAGTTAAATACCATCCACTGATATATGGAACAAAGGCAAGTTCTGTTCTGCACTGTAATCTTATTCCTGCCTCTCTGTCAACAAGTGAAAAATACGGTTTTATCCAATTTGTCCTTAATTTGCCACATCATAACAGAAATAGTTCGGTTTTTTTTTTGCTTTGATTTCATGCTGTGACATGAAGAGAAGACTTACATATAACTCTTAGTAAAAAAGTAGTAACTATTCCGCAAATTTGTGACACAAAATATACACACATGGCGCTTTAAATCAACATTCATTCAGAAACAACACATGGTCAAACATGGAAAATAATTAAATGTACCTTTCAGTACGTTACTGATCAAATTAATAATTTTGTAATACATATGAATGTACATACATAACAAAAACAAATAACAAGTGCTTCTTCAACCAAAGCACCCACTGAGGCACACTCACATCCAATCCCAATTGCATTTTGACATTTAAAAAAATGATTTGTTATTATATATTTTTATATTCAGTGGAACTGCAGGAAAGTTTCCAGAACAAATTTCCTTACAAGGACTATGAAGTATATCGTACTGTATCCCACATACTTCAACTTTGTGATATTAGTGGTATTTCAATTCACAAGAATTTGGGTACAATTGCTTCTAGTTCAACTTTAGAGAAACACAAGAAGCATCAAACTCTCCCTCCGTGCTGCAGATACCACCACCGACCAGAAAGAAAATCAACAGCGGTGCAACCTGAGAGGACAAAATTTAGTGACATAAATTCTCTATTTTTCCACTATCCTGCCATGTCATGCGGTCTGCAAGGGGCATTTTGTTGGCCAGCAGTAATTATACTATATTGAGAGTGTGTGTGTGTGTGTGTGTGTGTGTGTGTGTGTGTGTGTGTGTGTGTGTGTGTGTGTGTGTGTGTGTGTGTGTGTGTGTGTGTGTGTGTGTGTGTGTGTGTGTGTGTGTGTGTGTGTGTGTGTGTGTGTGTGTGTGTGTGTGTGTGTGTGTGTGTGTGTGTGAAGAGAAGTATCTGCAGTCATCGCAGTCTGATTCACTTACGGGGAGGCGGAGTAACACTTTATCATTACACCACAACAAACCTTATTTATGAGGCTCGATTACAAAGTGCCTCATGATAATAAAAGAGCAAAATGTAGGGCCAAAAATGTATCAATAATTAATTATAATGTGTTTTGCTGACTTGTAATCCTGTTTTAGTTGTTTTCTGACTCAAACAATTACATTTTCAAACCTTATTTGGAGCTTAATTCCTGTTTGACGAATAGAAAGTTCAATCAAGCTTGAAGAAAAGTTATTTCTGACTTACGGTTCACAGCACATCATGGTTTTAATGAGATGAACACTTGTGTTTCAACATTTCTCCTGTATTATTTTACGGAAATTAGGTTGAAATTGATCCAAATATGACACACTCATATTATGTTGCAATGCTTTATCATCTAGGGCAGCGTTTCCCAACCTTTTTCAACTCAGGGCCCACATTAGAATCTAAAAAATGTTCGCGGCCCACATTCAACCATAAACAATACGGAGTTCCGATTGGTCAATTCAGAACACGTGACATGTTGTTAGGGAGGCGTGTGGCGCAGTGGGTTAGTGCAGTGGATTAGTGCGTTGGTGATCAGGGAGCACAGGTTCAAACCCCACTGCATTCAGCATGTCATTGTGTCCCTGGGCTTGACATGTTTAAGTGTTCATTGCTGTGCATTGTCCCTGCCAAATAAACAATTTAATACAATTAAAATAAGACACTTCACCCCAAAAAAAATCTTAATAATGAAATATTACCACACAAATCATAATGTTTTGCTAATTATTTGGCGGCACACTTGCAATGCGTTCGCGGGCCACTAGGGGGCCACGGCCCACAGGTTGGGAAGCGCTGACTAGGGTTTGAGCTGTCTTACTGCTTTGCATGCACGCTAAATTGTGAGAAAATTAAAGTTATCATTTGGGTTTGGTGAAGTCTTACATTGAACAGATTGCTGTTTGGCAGCTGACTCGAGTCTCCTCCACCCCCCCCCCCCCCCCCCACCCTGTAATGTTTCATACTGGAATTTTTCCCATACTTGCATCTGTATTATCGTTCAATAATCAATGTGACATTTTCATAAAGACAGCCAGACACGATGTGATGGATTGCTTTTCACCAACATGTTTCTGTTCTCTGCATGATGTTTGTAGACCACACTCAAATGATTGCCTTCCTGGAAATTATGAAAAGGAATTCAGATATGTTAAAGCTAATGGCACAGTATGCTTCACTTGCTACATGGTGTGGTAGCTAATGTTGGCTTAAATTAGCTAACTTTAGACAGGCATTGCTGTGTAACTCAGTGTAGTAACATTGCAACTCTTCTCTACTTGTGCTACATACACTGCTAACTTGCTTACATTAGCTAAGGTTAGCTCATAAGCTAGTGTTCCTACCAAGGAATTGATCAGACTAACCAGTGAATTCACAAAATAATTGTTAGGCTAAATCCGCACAAATAAGACCAAAACACTGCGTAATTCTAAAAGAAACTGCACTAACAAGCAAATAGCATTGTGTAGTTTTTTGGACACTTTCTATGCAAATGAGCGTCATTTAAAAACTTTCCACTTCACAAAGATCAGTGTGATACAATACAATGCAGCTTGATTTATAAAGCACTTTAAAACCTCCAGATCTGTACAGTCAAATACACAAACAAAACATTAAAAAAATCACCATCCCAACTTGAGACAACACCCTTTAAGTCAACAGGCCTCAAGACAACCTCTGCCTCACTTCCTACCCCCTGCTATTGGAAAACCTGCCGTTGGATGAAGCTCATATCAGCATCTAATACCTGAAGAACACTGGGAGATTCTCCTAAGCTTCAGTCTGGTTCAGTGGATCCCTGAGACGTCTGCTTATTAACAGTAGAGCTGCCAAGGAGCCTCCTGATTGGCTGCAGAGCAGGGCTTGGAAATGAGAATTGAGGAGATGTTTTCTTTGGCTCTGGGGGATTTAAACACTGTCTCACCTGCATGGGGCGGGGTAGTGAGTGTTTTTATGTGTGTGTGTGTGTGTGTGTGTGTGTGTGTGTGTGTGTGTGTGTGTGTGTGTGTGTGTGTGTGTGTGTGTGTGTGTGTGTGTGTGTGTGTGTGTGTGTGTGTGTGTGTGTTTGGCTTGTTCACTTAACCAGCTTTGCGGGGAGTTCATGGTCAAAGTGGTCTCAGACGTCAGGCTGTCTGGTCGGTGTGCACTTAATTGGTTTTCTGTCTCCAACAGTTATTTGACAATTCATGGAGAAATATGTGTTTTAAAATAAGCATTGGAGTGAATGTAAAACATACAATTGCTAAATCTTATTGACCTTTTATTGGCCATTGAGTCTTCAGCATACTATTTGGAAATGAAGGTATACCATGTCATTTTTTCCCAATTCAATGTACCTTTATAGAGGTTAAATCTTGAATAAAAAGCATTTCAATCAAGTATGTGGTCCGACTTGACAACAAGACTTTTATTCCCCAAATGTTTCTTGTCAATTGTATTTTTAAAAAGCTTTTTAGTTTAAATTTTTAAATGTACAGTTATCATTTTATGTTGAGCCATGTCAAAGGAGCATTTCTGTTGCTTATTAACTGACAATAAAGTTATTTTCTTGTAAATCCATTGTCCCCTTTTTTACTTACCTACTTTTAATCTAACAAAGAACAACTATCAATCAAGCCAAAGCTAGTTCGATTAGCTACACTCGGCTGGCTAATAAACAAAATTTGAACTTGAAACAGTCTAATTGTAAGGAGCTGCAAAAGTAGTCAACATAACAGTTTGGCTCGTAATAACCTGAGACCCTTTACCCGTCTCACTCCTCCTTCACACATACATTCCCGCCATGCTAAGACTTGGAAAGCTCGTCTTGTAACACCTCTGATTGGCTCTGCCCCCACTGTGACGTGTCAGTCAGGCCATGGGGTGACCAGGTTTACAGTTGTAGTTACCGTAAGGGTATTACATGACACACACACATGATAGCATTATGTGAGGTTTAGGGGAGCGCCAGGTGAGTTAGGTAAATGGATGAGAGTCCAGTGAGAGCAGGGATTAGCTTTAAAGCCAACATAACTAGTCCCACGAGCACATGCATGCACGCGCGCGCGCGCGCACACACACACACACACACACACACACACACACACACACACACACACACACACACACACACACACAACTTCCAGCCATCCCTGTGCTGAGAGGATTTCACTACCCCACCTATTCTGGTTAGGGTGTCTGTTATCCCGGATAAAAGTCTACTTTGCATTTCAATCCTCTGTATTTATCCCACAGAGAGCACACAGACGCTTCTCATAAACACCCTGATGACTCATGACTGACCTCCAGTTCCTGTAAATCAGCGCAGCAGATTACTGTAGGTTCATTAACATCACATAGGCTACTTATTGCACCAAAGGGGATCAGCAGAAATAATGGAGAGGTTTGTTCAAATGCAAACCAGCTCAACACTTCTCTAGGAGCGTCAGAGGAGAAAACATGTGTGTGTTTCAGCTCAAACCACAGACATATATACAAACAAAAAAACCGCCTACATCCCAGCTCTCCAGAGGGTTTCATTTATTTTGTTGGTAGCTCATCCCTTAAAACAGAAGCTTCAGATTGATTATCACAAGAGGAAATATGAAGGGTATATTTCAAGCTTTTTATGTCAATGTGTTATTGGGCTTTTTTCTGATCAACTTAGATTTGTTAGAACATGTTTTCAACTTTAATTGACTGAATGTATTGGAAAATTGGGCTCCTTAACTAATGCTGTCAAAATTATCGCGTTAACGGCGGTAATTAATGTTTTGATTTAATTGCGTTAAAAATATTTAACGCATGCGCAGAATTGCCCGCCCCATGCATCCCACCAGTGGCAGCACCAGGGTATGGCTGGGGTAGGCTACATCCATACCAAGAAATGGCTAAGTTAGCCCCACCTTAGCCCCACTATGAAAAATGATGTTAAAGTAAACAAAATAAAGTCTGCCAACTCGCGCGGAGTAAATTACACAGACAGAAGTTAGTAAGATTGATTTCAGTAGCCACTTGTCTGGAAATACCGAAGACTAGAAACGGTTTTGAAAACTTTTGTCACCTAGTGATCGTCTTCTCAATAGAACATCTTTGATAATGTCTTCTGGCCAATCAGAATCAAGATAACGGCGTGGTGTTGTTGCAGGAAGTCCCGACGGAGAATACTTTTGCTGTAGTACATCTCTATATACATCGATACAACATTACGTGTTGATAGAAATCAACACGTAATGAAATAAGACCCCACAGTTTGATGATTGATAGGTGTGTGGTGGGGAGTCTTTCATTTTGACACACAGAACAATGTTATAATAATCATACATAGGCTACATACTGTATGGATATATCCGCCTTCTTTCATTTATCTTTCCATTCCCACAACAATACACATAAAGAAATGGCATATTTTGGACATAGTTAGAATGGTGATTAATCATGATTAATTAATTTTTAAACTGGGATTAATCTGATTACAATTTGTAATCGTTTGACAGCCCTATTCTTAACACATGAATACTACTGTGTGATATATTCGAACATCATATATTTAAGAAGTGCAATATAAGACAAGCACAAGTTTCATTTGTGGGCCGTATTACATTATACTTTTTGCTGAGGGCCGTTTCAAAATGGTCCGCAGGCCGCATTTGGCCCCCGGCACCGTAGTTTGGACACCCCTGCTCTAGGCTGTAGATTTGTAAGGCCTGTATTTTTTCCAAGCCACAGCTATCTGTTCCCCGTGCTGTAAATATTAGAAAGCACCTTTTTAAATCCATCAAAACACTCTTGGTTACCATATAGTCAAATAAATGGAGACCCAATCATGCTGGTCAATGGAAAGAAAGATAATTAGGATCCTTAAATGCACCTTGGCCAGTAAACTAAAATATAAGGGGTGAGGATGCACAAGGTTTGGTTGTGAGTCCAGTTTTCTTGTTTTTTAATGGTTTCTATTTTACTCTCATTTCTGATTCACCGCTTCCTGTGGTGCAGACTTTCCACCGTACTGACAACAGCATTTCATCTGGGAAATGTACAGCGTGGTTGTAACATAACTTTGTAATTCACTGTGACTAGTTGGGTTTATTCTGTCTTTAGTGGACAATTTCTGCACAAAAAAGTAAGGGCTATTTTCCTTCTTCATCAGCCTGAGAAGTTCACCAAAGGGGCAAATCACTGTCTAACTAAAAAGCAATAAGTCTTTAAACAACACGATTAGATAAATAAGTAGGAAATAAAGAGATTAAATTATACACTTATACACAAACGTTAAAAAGTGAGTTAATATTGGCCTCAACGTACCAAATTGTTGCATTTAAAGGTGGGGTAGGTAAGTTCGAGAAACCGGCTCGAGATACACTTTTTGTTATATTCCATGGAATGCACTTAACATCCCGATAGCAATGAATATCTGAAGTGCTTTGAAAAAAATCCATTAAAAAAGTCATCTGTGGAAGCCGTGGCACTGTAAAAAGCCCGACCAATCATCTGAGCCGGCCCGGCTAAAGTAACCAAATCTCTAAAGACGGGGCTATAACGGAGCTGATCCAGATTTGCGTCCGATATGACGTAATATCTGAAATGTGGACCCACGGCCCTATCGGAAACGTTGCTATCAGAAACAATGCACGACTGTTTCGGACGTAATATGGTCGGTGTTTACATTAGCATCGCTAACACTCAGAGCTAACCTGCACTGGAGAGCATGTGTGTGAAGAAGCAGGAAATAAAAAGAAACTCACCTTGTGGTATAACCAGCAAGAGAGAAAGCCTTTGAGCTCCATACTGTTTCAGAGAGAATCCTTGATAATCCATGATATGGCTTTTCATCACGGCAGCATTTAGTTTAGACAGTAGCCGCTGGGTTTTTATTTTTTTAAAGCTTTATACCCAAAATCAGCACTTTTGAAACAGGAAGTGAAATGGAGGGGTATGAGGCATGGCTAGAATGGGTGATCTGTTTGGTATTTTGAGCAAAACACTTCATAGACATGTTTTTTATATATCTGAGACCTATGCTATTGCCTAAAAATAGCATGATAGGTGTACTTTAATGTAATCTCCTTAAATTTCAACCATAACTTTGCACATCATTCTGGATCATTAGTGTAAAACATAGTGTCCACTCTGGAGGTTTTACAGCACAAAGAGAAAATGAAATTGACCACACATAAAATATATTGGCTTATTTATGTACAATTTGCCCAGACTTAGAAGGAAAGGGTTAATGTATGTATGTGTATGTGAGCAATAACGTGTAAATTTGAGTGGACTGTAAACTGAGGCGGGTGTGATTTCTATGTACATCTCCATGTATGTTATATATTTGTGGAATAAATCAAAAGTCATCAAATGAAGAAGCTTGTAGGGGACAATGTTATGTCCAAACCGTCCTCTCTTTCTTTCTGCTGTGGCGTCAGGTCATCCTGGGTCTGTTGGTCGGGGGAATAAAGTTTATAATAAGGCTGACTGGGCGAGAGACCACAAACACAGCTTCTCTCTCTCTGAAACTCCTTCGTCAATAGGGGCTTTTTTTCCAGGCCCGGTGCACCACAACCCTCCCAAGACCCTGCGTGTGCAGAGACTGAGAGACGGAGTTGCTTTAAAAAGTTCCCTGTACATGAGCTGAGAACATAATATTAGTTGATGCATGAATCTGCAGAACAGTAGTAACAATAGGCAGTATTTTCACAACAGTGCCGGTAAGGAAATGCATCACATGGCTATTTACTGTAACAAATGTAAACCTTAGCACAGTGGATCCATTTTCTGCTCCAAACACTTAGCTGATGTCCGATGGATTTGACACTTGTGGTGCGTTTCGTTGTAATTAAAAAGACACTTGGTAATTGTTGTGTGCATAGATGCTCACGGAAAGAGTGCCCCCTACAGACACTTCTTATGAAGAGAAAGTAAAGTCCCATTAATTCCCAATTCATACCGTCCAATTCACAGAAATGTTACATTGATTTGAGGTCCAAGCAACTAAGATAGGGAAATGACAGAATGAAGTATTTTTTTAATCTAGTACCTTTTCAAAGTTAATACCACAAATGGGTTGAAGCCTGCGAGCTAGTTCAGGCAGTCAACTCGAGCATCAATCAGACGTTAACACGTGACGCACCTCGTCCCTCTTACAACCAACCAAACACATTCTCCTAAACGTGCCACTCTATTTAAGCTGCCAGGTCTTCCTGCCTCTGCTAGCTATGCTGCTGCTGCACTGCTGTGTTCACTTGCTATTGCTACGTTCATGTTCCTGCTGCTGTGTTTCATGTTGCTGCTGCTCGCCTGCCCCACCACCACCCCAGCTTCCATCAAGCTTCCACCCCAGTTTCCACCCCAGTTTCCAGCCCAGCTTCCACCCCACCACCACCCCAGCTTCCACCCCAGCATCCATCCCAGCTTCCACCCCAGCTTCCACCCCAGCTTCCACCCCAGTTTCCATCCCAGCTTCCACCCCAGCCTCCATCCCAGCTTCCACCTCAGCTTCCACCCCAGCTTCCACCTCAGCTTCCACCTCAGCTTCCACCCCAGCTTCCACCCCAGCTTCCACCCCAGCTTCCACCCCAGCTTCCACCTCAGCCTCCACCCCAGCTTCCACCCCAGCTTCCACCCCAGCTTCCACCCCAGCTTCCACCTCAGCTTCCACCCCAGCTTCCATCCCAGCTTCCATCCCAGCTTCCACCTCAGCTTCCACCCCAGCCTCCACCCCAGCTTCCTCCCCAGCTTCCACCCCAGCTTCCTCCCCAGCTTCCACCCCAGCTTCCACCCCAGCTTCCACCCCAGTTTCCATCCCAGCTTCCACCTCAGCTTCCACCTCAGCTCCCAGTTTAGCAGATAGGGATATTCATCTGGCCATAAAGCCACCTTTGATTGAAACGACTATGTCCACACCCTTATTTTGACAAGGTCTAAGAGCAATTTTCTCAGCTATTAAGCTATAATTCTGGTGTTCAGCCCTAATTAAGATGCAAAAATGTGTCTTTATGTAAAATAATATCCATATTGTTCCATACAACGCTGCTTTCAAGGATCACCCACACTGTACATGATGTGATTCATACCTGCATTACAACCAAACAAGGCTGTGTGTGTTTCATTGATCTGAATACGCTCCTAGCACTCAGTTCACTTAAGAATATACTAAAGAGCAGAGCGCCATCTTGTGGTATACATAAATATATTTCTGTTTAGCCACTTTACAGGATCATCTTAACTTATTTTAGACTTTTTTATTCAGGAAGAAGTAATACAAGACAATCCTTTTTCCACACTACATTTTATTCAACAGTTTAAAAATAGATTTAAAAATGAAATCAGCATATACATGAAGACACCATGGTGTACAATATATTAACGATGTCATTCGATATCAAGAAATCCGACACACATTTTAGGGAAATTTTGAAAAATATATTGAATATCAGTCAGTGCTCTATATATGGCTGTTTATGTGTGAAAGCTTGATTGAACTGCAATGCCTTCTGGGAAATTGAGTTCTTTAGAGAGAATAAAAGATGTATGGAGTGGTATTAGATATTCCTGTCCTTTTATGGCTTTCATAAGTAGCTTAATAACCGACTTTGAATGCAGTTCATCGTGCAAACATTCAGATGAGTGAAGGACTAAAGGGTTTGCAATGCTACTGATTAAACTCTAATAAACTCTAAAATACAAAAAATGGATGTACAGAAGAAAGGATGAAGGAAAAGGAGCAGAAGTTTTGCAAAAACATGGACTTTAAGTAAAAAAATAATTACAGATTCGTCATATTTCATACATTTTCTCTTTCAAGTGCCGCTAAAAAAATATGAATTCCATACATCTTGTGAATATTGACAGTTTTCCCTTGGGTATAAGATATTAGATATGCTACTTGCAGGCTATGCCAATGGGATGGTTTAAGTTAAAAATAAATAAGTGTCTGTACTGTGGTTTATTCTACTAGGCAGCCATATAAAAAGGTAAGAGCTCAAGGACCCGTGGGAACCATATTGCTTTGCTTCTACTTACACTAAGGATTCTTGATGGATTTTTGCATTTTAATTTGCTTAAGAGATACACATTTATGGTCATGTTTCTTTCTTCTGCAAGTTGCCCTTTACATGCATCAGCTTGCAAAGGTATGTTGAGAGTTGAAATGCTTCGTTATCAAAAGCCCTCGACCCCCAGAAGACGCGCAAAACAGGCGGGAATTGGAATTTTTGTTTTGTGCATCTCCCTTATTCTCTTTAACTCAAGTTATATAAGGAGTGACACTAAGCTGCATAACTAGTGGGAAAGAGATTGGTTTTGGTGACTGGCTGCTACAAACTTCAAAACAGTGGTGCAGGAATGAGTCAGAAAACGTAGAAATCAAGGGAACCGGACATGGAAAAATGCTAACTAATTTCTTAATCAATGGATTTTCAGAACGTCTTTTTGGTTTGACGCCTGAAATAATATCTGTGGTTAACCCAAGCTGAAGAGATCTGGTTGATTAGGTTGTCGTACGACATAAAATAGGTCAGTAAATACCCAAATTATGAATGTATATGAAGCGTCTACGTGCCATAAACAGGGGTTACTCCGTGTCTGAATGAGAGAGACTATTAAATGTCATCACGTCGAACATTAGCCGCATTTAGCTTAGCAGTAGAGCAATAGAGGCGAAGTCCCTCCCTTTCCGGGGGACCTCCATGGGACCTTATAGAGAGGCGAAGTCCCGCCCATCTACTTCCGACCCATGGGACCCCGGAAGCGGAAAATTATACATTGACGTCAATGGAGAGAGAAAAGTCATCTTTCGATCCCGTTTGAATTGTGCCACGAATGACACATATGATGTTTGTCAAATTAAAAGAACATTTTGCAAGTCAAAAAAATAAAAATGTGTCGTAAAACTGTGAAGTTACAATTTTTTTTGTGTGAAACCGCTCAGTGAACTACAGGTCTCTGGTCTCGCACAATACATCTAAGTATTGTGTTAGTAAATTTCACCTGTTTCTTTCAGAATGAGGCGAAAAAGTATAAAACGAGGTGAAAATCACTACAAGTCTGGGCATGTTGAGAGCTGTATACACGAAAGGGAGCGGTTCTGTAAGAGCCAGCATGCGGGACCGGCTTTACAAGGTTTCAGTGAGTAATATGAGTGCAATGTTTAAGGTTAATGTCAGCTAGCTAACAAGGTACACTAACGTGTTTTGTTTTAGAAACTAGTTTTCTCCTTAAGAACTTTGTGGTGTCTGTGTATGCTGTGGATAACATTAGTGTTCACAAGAACAAGATACACTCCCGTGTTTTGTTTTAGTTGCTCTTCAGATTGAAGCGGCCAGTTCTATATCGACTATATGTGTGATCTCCTTTTTACATCTCGTTGTGTCATTTGAGTTTATTTGCTGTGTGTAGATTCAAGGATTTTGGTTATCTTGTCCAGGGATGCAAACTTGTCACCTTTCGGCGAAATTCTCCGTTTTGAATCCAAAATAGGTCGTTTTTGTGATTCCTGTAGATCTGCAATAAAAATATTTTTTGGGTATGGGAGGGGGTCTGGGACCCGGATTAATGTGCGGCCGCGAGCTTTTTTTATATATATTATAATGAAGCGCGAGCTGTGTGCTCGAGTCTTCCTGCCTGTCGGCTCTGCTCATGATGTATAATAAGCCTCTGCTGCTCGGCGATGATGGTCTAGCTTCAGCAGCTACATTACCTACGGTGCGTTCGTTAATATTAACTGTGCGTCCGGAGTCCCTGTGGCACAGACTGGACCGCTGGTGAACAGCTGTTAGAACGGGCCGTTCAGGTGTTCACAATAGAGCTCCCTGTCGGAGCGGCAGAGCGTGATGTGCACTGAAAAGTTTTTTTTTCCCGTAGCAATATTATCGTTGAGCTAGCCAACTAGCATACATTGTCACTATCTGCTAACGTTAGCTTTAGCCTTCGTTTTCTAATCGTTTTTTTCATAGGCTATAAACAGAGGTGGTATAAGTATATATCTTGTAATTGATTAAAATTAGAAGTAGGCCTACTCAGTTCTTGTACTTGAGTAAAAGTAGAAGTACCAGAGTGTAGGAATACTCTGTTACAGTAAAAGTCCTGCATTCCAAATGTTCCTCAAGTAAAAGTAGAAAAGTATTATTATCAAAATATAGTGAAAGTAGCGACAGTAAAAGTAGTCATTTTGCAGATTGGTCCATTTCAGAATAATATGATACGTTTTATAATGATTGATCATGAAAGTGTTCTCAAAGCTGGTAAAGGTGCAGCTAGTCTGAATGACTTTGTATACTGCAGGGTAGCTTTTGGATTTACTCCAGGTGGAACTAAAGTCTGATTTAACACTTGATTATATTTCACATCATTCATCCACATCTGTAAAGTAACTAAAGGTATTACATACATGTAGTGGAGTAAAAGTACACCATTTACCTCTGAACTGTAGTGGAGTAGAAGAACAAAGTAGCAAAACATTGAAATACTTAAGTAAAGTACAAGTATCTCAAAATTGTGCCCAAGTATAGTACTTGTTGAGTTTATGAACTTAGTTACTTTACACCAGTGGCTATAAAGATAGAAAGACTAAGCCTTGCACAGAGGCCTGAAAATACATTTTCAAAATGCTCAACAGTGCTGCCAAAATTATAAACTGACTGCTACACAATTAAAATAAATGCTTTTTATATATTTCTATTAGATGTGACTCTATGGCGTTTCTGTTAATATTAACACTGCTGCTTTAGTTGTTCTGACTGCTAAAATCCTCTGTTATTCCTCATTTTAAAGCCGATATTCTGTGGGGTCAGGGGGCTCGGATCCTTGTCACCTTTTTCATACCTGATGAGTTTGCATCCCTGTTGTCAATTTGTTTGGTTATCTAGGCACAGCTGTGTGTGACTCCCTCTGGTACACTGGTATGTGTTTTCCTAATGTAGAGAGCATTGATTAATTAATAAACTACACACTGACTCTAGATCCTGACCAAATCCTTATTTTTTGATCAAATGTTTTTCAAAAAAATGTATTGTATATTATATAACAGCTGCAAATCACAGACCGGAGTCTCTGCTACTGTGGACCACGAAGGAGGGGATCATCATCCCCATCCCCAAAGACCCTGCATGGCATGGAAATCTCCTCCTCCTGGAACAATTCTACACCCAGCATATGCTCCCTGTGTTCGCCAGTAGAGAGGAGGACATTTAAATAAACATACTCTTAACACCCTCGGACTCTGCGTTGTGTTTCGTATGTGTGATGGGGTGTTATGCAGAGGGGAGGAAAACAGGACACAGCAGATTGGGATTGTGGTGGAGATGCTGAGCAGTTATTTAATTGTTGCGTGTAATTATTATTATACTGTGTGCTTCTTAGTTATTCCATCTTTTGCTGTAACATGGATCTGTATGTAACTCTATATTTACTTGTTATCTACCACACTTCCTTCTACATCATACACCATCATTATACATGATGGTGTATATAGGATATGTATTTATTTGTATACATATCTAAATTGTATAATTTTATTTTTCGTATTTGGGATTTCTCTTTTGTCCACTCAAATACACTTGGCCCTTTCTCTTTTCCATGTGGAAAATGGCAGCTGCATATTCTGCTTTTCTCATCTGCTCCCTGTCTGCTCATCTATGATGAGAAAATTATATAATTAATTACTAATAATCATTTAAACCTGTTATTACCAATATTTCACAAATTCTTCATGTAAACTTAAGAGTACAGCTGTATGTTGAGTATGTCAGCTTTGCTTGGTTCATCTTACTGGGGGGGGGGCTGCTACATGGATGTCGGTGCAGTCCACAATAATTTTGCAGCTGAAGGCAGAATGAATTTATTATTGACTCAGAAGCACAACTTCATGTCATACAATACATTGACTTTATTTGTAATTGTGTAAAAAAAATATGAGCATTGATTAGCAAGCAGGACCTGCAGGAACAGAGAATGGTGATGGATGGAGCTGGGAAGAGAGAAGAATAAAGAAAACAGATCAACTTTATTATCGGATATTAAAAATTCAATTTCAAATCAAGTTGCCGCTCCTACAGTTTTCTAGTGTGTAAAGATGATTTCACATGACCTATGCAAAATATCACAATCAATACATGTGTGTCTCTGAGGGGTGCATTGTGCCTTTGATGTATATAAATAATATACCATAACCAAATACTATTACGTACAGTGGAAATCAGGTTACCAGAGCAGGTCAGACCAGTGTGCATGTTCCTCAGGGTCTCAGCAGTTACAGGTGAGGTAAAGAAAATAAAAGAGAAAAAGGTCAGTAACAACACTTTAAAGTAACAACACTGAATAATTATCTCTTTTAATAATTTTCTCTCAGTAATCACTCAACTACTGTCTTTCCAACAAACAGATTGACTCACTCTCACTATCATCACAATGAAACACGTCCAGAAGAATGTCATGCAAAGCTGCCTGCCTTCCTTCCTTCGACTCTCCCTGAACTGCCTGATCTTTTAATGGTCAATGTTAACCATTTGTGCAGATAGCATTAAGTAGAAAAGATCGCTGATACTAATGTGGCGTTAGCCTACCTCCCGCCCCCTTAGCACCTGGTGGAGGGGGCGATAGGCTACTCTTCAAATGTTTCACAAAATACTTACCATCATGACTACTCTTACTGTTTAACATTTTGGTTTACTTCATGTTAAGGCTAATACAAATGACAAGGCTAAGTAATGTAATATAATGCTAACTAACATGCTCGCTACTAGCTAGGTAGCTAACTTGACTATGTTCCATGCAAAACATGTATATTACCTGATATGTTTGGTCCAACGACTCCTGGTCCTTTCATCAGACGGGAAGCGATAGAACGAGCAAGTGGTATGATCTCTTTTGTGATTACAACCTCGTACAAAGCACACAGGCATCTTGTAAAAGTGAATTTATTGGAGCAATCTCTTATATTTATTGGAGGGAATAAATCAGTCTTCTTCTTCCTCTTTGCTTTGCGAGTCACAACCAGTCTTGGAGCATTATCGCCTATGACATCACTTACGCGAACCAGAATGCATTTGGGATTTGTAGTCTTTCTAGTTGCGTATTATTCATAGTCTTATATTTCAGCATTTTTACGACAAACTGACTTTTTTTGCATGGAAATGATTGTTTAAGATTGACAAACATCATGTGTGTCATTCGTGGCACAATTCAAACGGGATCAAAAGATAACTTTTCTCTCTCCATTGACTTCAATGTATAATTTTCCGCTTCCGGGGTCCCATGGAGGCTCCCGGAAGGGGAGGGACTTCGCCTCTCTATTTCGGAAAGAAAAGTCAATGGGGAGAGAAAGATTATCTTTCGATTCCGTTTGAATTGTGCCACGAATTACACATGATGTTTGTCAATTTAAAAGATAATTCAAAAAAATTAAAATGTGTCGTAAAACTGTGAAGTAACACTTTTTTTGTGTGAAACCGCTCAATGAACTACATCTCCCGTCTTCCACCACACACCAAGACGGCCGTCACGTTGGCACATTTCACTTCTTTCTTTCAGAATGAGGCGGAAAGTATTAAAAGAGGTGAAAATCACTCCAAGTCTGGGTACGTTGAGAGCTGTACATACACACAAGGGGAGTTAGTTGGTTCCGTAAGAGCCAGCATGCGGGACCGGGACTCTGGGATTTGTAGTCTTTCTAGTTGCATATTTTTCATAGTCTTATATTTCAACAGTTTTACGACAAACTTGGAAATTATTTGTTAAGATTGAAAAACATCATATGTGTAATTTGTCGCACAATTCAAACGGGATCGAAAGATAATCTTTCTCTCCCCATTGACTTCAATACATCATTTTTTTCCGGGGGCTGAAGTAGATGGGCGGGACTTCACCTCTCTATATGGACCTTTAAGTTCCTGTAGCCCTTTTTCATTGTAGCAACATGTTGTACGTTATAGTTAGACATGAAATAATGGTCACCTCCTGTTACTAAAATGAAAAATAGTGACAGATGAGGACATGCGGCCGTCATAGCTCACTTTAGCGAGGATGCAACAGGAAACATCGATTAAAGTCGTCAACAGAGTTCTTAAAGACACGTTCACACAGACGTCCGAAAGCTAAAGGACACAGAGAGAGAGAAAAGTTGTGTATGCATTTTTAATGTTTAGATATAAACTCTGTGAAAGATGAGAGCTTGGAAAAACATTTTAAAAAGTGACAAACATTTGAAAAGAGGTGACAGAGGCATCAGATTGAAGCAGGACTGCACCTGCAGATTGACATTTACTTTAACAATACTCAGAGCTGGTGCTAGAACATGCAGTCTGTAACCTGAAGAACAAAACTAGAGTAATATGAGGTCTACGTCTAATGTATTGCACATATACAGAGAAATGATTATTCAAGTTTGTGATTCGAAAATATCCCCCAGAAGAACCATTTGTACAAGGAAGGCAAAAACAAAAGGCTTCGTATAACCAGACAGTTGTGAAATGAGATAGAAAAGAAACAGAAACTGAGTTTAATGAAACATGTTGAGGTATGATTCAACCTCTCCATGAGTGCTTGATAATTGTGTGACGGGAGCGGTGGATGGAAACACATCAAGCTTTGAGAAATATATCATAACAGTCTTAAATCTCTAATGGCATGTATATCTATTCTGGGAAGTAACCTCAATCTGACACTAACATGACGTTGAAGAAGCAGAGTAGGGATTTAAAGTGTCCTTAAAATGCGAAATTACGATTCTCTGAATGAAATTGGAAATAAACATTTGCCAGAATTTAGAACAAATACTATACTTTTGTTTGCAGTACTCATTTTGGCCACAAGAGGCTGGAGTGCACCTCTAATCTGCGTTTTAATACGGCTTTTAAATGACCGTATTGACTTGATTAAAACACAGTTATAGAATAAGAAAGGAAGGCATCAGTAATTCAACCTAGCTTGTGAACATACAAAGTAAGAGCCTGATACAATTAGGAATTAATTCACCTACCAAAACATCTTTGTTTCCACCCATTTCACAATTAAATATATATAATTAATAGTTTTTCTGAACTACCCGTTCTGAAGTCAACCCAAAGACAGAAAACTTAAGATCAGACTTAAGATGATGCTTTTTGTCTAAGGGGTTCATAATAGATATCAAAAGTGAATTGATAGATCTTATTTTTAAAAAGAGGTTATGCCTGTTAAGTTCAAAACGCATGTCAAAGTCAATCGAATGCACCTTACACTGAAATGAACACTGAAACAAACTACTTCCTGTGGTTGTTAATACATCCTGTTGCATTGATAATCAACTCCTCTCTCTCCAATTATTTCCTCAAGCTTATTGTTTTCATTCACCGCTCCAGAGTCTCCCGATGGCTGATAAATCCCACATATAAAAGCTTGAAGGCAGAAGCTGCCTGTATGCTGGTGAAGAAACATTGCGTGAACAAATGAGGTTATTGAGCATTAAAAAGGCTAATGAATATTGGGTTTACATTCATCAGGTGGTGAGGAAACGGGACAACAGGCCCTTAGTAGCTGAAGTGACTACATATAGGCTGTGCTGCTGCCCCCTAGTGGTCGGGGGTCAACAAGTGGTCATTAATGCAGCTTTAAGACCATCATTTATGCTTGGGAATTCCTCTTTCCCTCTGCAATATGATATGATTTGACTGCAAAGCTACGACCAGGAAACAGTCTTTGTTAGCTACTGAAATGTATAATATGGGCTAAATACACACAGACACACACACACACACACACACACATACATACACATTTGCCGCCAGCACACACACTCAATATTTTTTTTCTGCAATATTCATGAAATTGTTTAAAAAAAGGCAGCAGTTATAGCTTGGATTGATCTAAGAGTTCCTTAATCTAAAAAAATACATGAGGCTTAAGCCTAAAAACTAGCGTCTTTCAGGACATCAACCCTTTTTTCGTTTCTTGTAGAAGGCACACAAACTACCACAAAAGTATAGTCATCATCTTCGAATGTGCAAAAAAAGCTCAGTTTTAATTATTTCCTCAATAAAAAGGAAGTGAGGAGGAGAGAGTTCTTCCCGTTTCTGTGGAGGAAACAGGAAGTCAGGAAGTCAAAGTGGAAATGTGCTTGAAAACCAACACTCTGCATTTCCTCCGTTGGCACGTCGTTAGTTTTAGTGCTGATCAAATAAAAAGGGCAGAGAGTGATGAGCACATTTCTGTATGTTGTCTGCTTTTAATTCAAGATGGTTTCAAAGACACAAGGGGGACGAGGATCTTCAGAGTTAGTGTGGGAAACCCCCACAAAAAAATGGAGTACAATGACACATGGTAGATGAAAGGAAAGCAGCACTTTTTAAGTTTCTCCCTCGTGTTTTCGCTCCAAAAAAACATCAAAAATCCAGCAAAAGAAGGGCCCCATCTGGTCCTTAAGTGTCCTCCACGTCTTTATTCAGAAACAGGTGAGGAAGGGGGGGTGACGGGGGTGACGGGGTCGAGTTTCGGGGCTTCGAGGGCCTGCGGGTTGACGATGACCTGGATGACAAAGTCCTTCTGGATCTTAGTGTCCTGCAGCCGCGTCTTGTCCGTCAGAAGCTTCCCGGAGAAGAACCAGCGCTGGTGAGCGGCGTCGATGTCCTCCTGAGCGTGGAGCTGCTTCTTCAGAAGCCCGATGGAGTCCGCCATCGAGGCGCTGAGACGCAGGTCCGTGCCCGTGGAGAGGCGAACCTGCAGACACACAGCAGGAAGGGGGAAATCAATAATGGACCAATGTGAAAAAGATTCTTTTTTTTCCCATTCTAATCTTTTATTTATATTTGTTATTGAAACTTTGAATGCATGTTGATCTCTTAACCCTTAGGAATAAATGAAGAAGTGTTTTTATTTTTAATTATATGAACTGGCCAGACCGGAAGTGAGGAAATCAATACTGGAACAACCTGAAAAACACACTTTCCCTTATTTCATTATTATTAAGCGTAACATTTATTTTTATTTTTAAGGCCATTTCTTTTTTACATTCAAAAATTAAATTTCTATTTTTTTATGAAACTTTGAATGCGTGTTGATCTCTTAACCCGAATAAATAAATTAAGAAATTACAGAAATTAAGTGTTTTTATTTTTAAATTATATGAGTGTGAAAATCAATACTGGACCAAGGTGAAAAATACTCTTTCCCCCCCATTTTATTTATATATTATTTTATTATTATTTGTATTATCTCAAGTCATTTAAAAAAAATGTTAGGCAATCGGGTATTTTCTTTTGGTTTGTAAGTTATTATGCTTTTATTTATATTATATAGACTTCATAACCTTAACAAAAAAGTTAAAAATAACAAATGATTTCAAAAATAATTCTATAAAGAAAAGTGTTTTTATTTTAAAATGATATCAACTTTCTTTAGTGCTTTTTTATTATATCAGAAGACACAGAGACAACCAAAAACAAGGTTGATGACCATTTCATCAAATACATTGCATTTGCAGCCAGACAGGAAGTGAGGAAATCAATACTGGACTAACGTGAAAAGCACACTTTCCCTTATTTTATTTTATTTATATTGTTGTATTATTATTATTATCTTAAGTACAAATTCTTTATTTTTATTTTTAGGCAATCAGGTAATTATTTTTTCCCCATCCAATGCTTTCATTTATATTATATAGACCTCATAACTCTAAAAAAATTAACAAAAAAATAACTAAAATTATATCAATTTCCTTAAGTGTTTTTATTATATCAGAACTCTCTATATCAGACACAGAGACAATTAAAACATTTAAAAATAAGAGTATAATTTAAAGTGCACCTATCATGCTATATTTGAATAATATAGTGTAGGACCATACCTATATAAGGCATATTTATACTTTGTATTTTTTAAAATACCAAACAGATCATGCATTTTAGCCATTCCTCATTTCACTCAATTTAACACTGTCTTTGCATCATGGGCTGATTCTGTGAGAACAGCACCATCTACAGGCCTGGCATATGTACTACAGCGTCTCCAGCGCTTTCCAACGGCAATGTCCGTGGCTGTCTCCTCCTGATTGGTGGAGTTGGCCCAATAGCTTTAGCGCCACTTCTGTGACATCATAGAAGTGTTCAAATCTGGATCAGTCTGTATCAGATCCGTTGCAGCCCCTTTTTAAGAGATTTGGGTATGGAGGAAAATAGAGAGGGTTGTGTTTTCTGACACTTGGTGAGTTCCCTGGAACACCGGGGACACATATTCATGTAGAAAAGACGTACAAAAGTGCATTTTGCATGATGGGTCACTTTTAAGGGTTCCCTTTAATAAACATGTTGATGACCATTTCATCAAATATATTGCATTTATTGGAAGTGTGGGCAAAGCAAATACGACACGTCATCACTTGCAAACTCCCACTAAATAAGAAAGAAAAGCAACCAAATTCATCTTTAAGGATGTTAGGAGTCAGGAGTCATACCTTGAGCTGGAACTCCTTCTTTGGAGCAGAGGGCGTTTCGGGGCTGTCGTTGGGGTCGTCGTCGCTGCGCTCTGAGATGAGGTTCACAGGAGGAGCCAGGCAGTAAACAGGAAGCTGGTAGCGGTTCCCCAGTTCATCGTAACACTCAGCGAGAGTACCTGGAGAGGAAGGATGAAGAAAAATGAGTGTCCCCTACAGACTTTTAAAGCACTAAGTAGATAATAAGTTGGTTTTGTGGACTACAGAGTGGTGCAGGGATGACGGTAGTAAGCATCACACTGTAAAAACTCAAAATCTTGCCAAGTCTAATATCTCGTCAGAATATGTCTTTAAACTCGTTATAAGACATAATAACTGAAGAGGTAACAATGCAGTGAGATACAGGGTCTTGTTTCTAGACAATAGGCGCTTTCGCACCGGGGGTACTTTTCCCAGTATAGTTCCGAAAATGTGCGTTCACACCAAAAATGTCCGGAACTAGAATTTAGTTCATGAGAACCTTTTCAGTCCCAGGCACTTTCGAGGGAAAAAAGGTTCCCATTTCTGATTGGCTGGGCGGAATGCAAACCACGCCCCGTAAAGCTCCCAAAAGGTTTTGTGAAGCCGCCATTTTATTTTCCTCTTATTAGCATTAGCCCAGCGCGCTAACGGAGAGAGAATAACTTATGGCACCAAACACAGATTCAAACTAAAGTAACCAGCCTGTTTGGAAAATGTAAGAAGTAGAAAGTACAGGTATTTGTGTTCAACATGTAAGAAGTAGAAAGTACAGGTATTTGTGTTCAACATGTAAGAAGTAGAAAGTACAGGTATTTGTGTTCAACATGTAAGAAGTAGAAAGTACAGGTATTTGGGTTCAAAATGTAAGAAGTATAAAGTACAGGTATTTGTGTTCAACATGTAAGAAGTAGAAAGTACAGGTATTTGTGTTCAAAATGTATGAAGTATAAAGTACAGGTATTTGGGTTCAACATGTAAGAAGTAGAAAGTACAGATATTTATGTTCAAAATGTAAGAAGTAGAAAGTACAGGTATTTGGGTTCAAAATGTATGAAGTATAAAGTACAGGTATTTGGGTTCAAAATGTAAGAAGTATAAAGTACAGGTATTTGTGTTCAACATGTGAGAAGTAGAAAGTACAGGTGTTTGTGTTCAACATGTATGAAGTAGAAAGTACAGGTATTTGAGTTCAACATGTAAGAAGTAGAAAGTACAGGTATTTGGGTTCAACATGTGAGAAGTAGAAAGTACAGGTATTTGGGTTCAACATGTGAGAAGTAGAAAGTACAGGTATTTGTGTTCAACATGTATGAAGTAGAAAGTACAGGTATTTGTGTTCAACATGTAAGAAGTATAAAGTACAGGTATTTGGGTTCAAAATGTAAGAAGTATAAAGTACAGGTATTTGAGTTCAACATGTAAGAAGTAGAAAGTACAGGTATTTGTGTTCAACATGTGAGAAGTAGAAAGTACAGGTGTTTGTGTTCAACATGTGAGAAGTAGAAAGTACAGGTATTTGAGTTCAAAATGTAAGAAGTCAATGTAAAAAGTAGTCAGAAAAATAAGTAGTAACGAAGTATTTGTACTCCACTACTTCCCGGCTCTGCTCACCGTGTGGCAGAGTGATGCTGGCTCCGTCCACTATAGCCTGGGCCAGGTCGTGGTCGTTGCACTCCAGCGCCACAGTAGCAGCTTTCAGAGCGTCCCAGATCTCCTTTCGGCCCTCGAAGGCGGGCGCCGTGTCCCAGAACTCGTCCCTCTTGCTCCGCAGCTGGCCCTCCGTCATCGGGTAGTCGCTCTTCCACTTGGGGCGGTCTTTCTTCAGAGGCTCGTTACGTCCTGCGAGGGGAAGGAGAAGCAAGGGAGGGTCGTTAGGTAGTGAACAAGTGTGGTACAGGTACTGATGTCTGGAAACTCTTCAGGACAAACACTGCTTTTATATTCATATTTAACTATTCTCTAAAACAGTGGTTCCCAACCGGGGGTACGGGGACCCCTAGGGGTACTTGAGGGGATCGCAGGGGGTACGTAGTAGGGATGGGAATTTGAAAGCAAATGTGTATTCGAATATTCGAACCCCCAAAAAACGGTTAACCAGTTAACCGAAATGTACATATCCTATATATAAAAAAAACTATTGGGTAAAAAAAAAAATTCCCAAAAATGTTTTCCCAACATTTTTTTTCAATAATTTTTGGAAATAAATACATACATGTTCAAATAAGTATAGAAACCAAGTCGAATTTGTCAATTGTATTGAACTGGTGATCACAGTTTGACAGCCATAGGCCTACAGCTTTCATGTGGAGGCGATTCACAATCAGGCCAGCTGTAGAGAAGACCCTCTCAGCTGGAACGGAGGTTGCGGGTATAGCAAGGTATAGCATGTATATATACGTTTAATTTGGCATAGTTTGACCTCTACACCGCACTCACTAACCTGATCGAAATATTTCCACACATTACTCCTTTTTGACGCCATGTCTGTTGTGTAGGATTCTTCATGTACTTTGCCGCCACACGGTTGCCAAGTAGCGCTTATTGTTGTTTAGGCTGACCACCCATGTGCCGCGAGTGTTGACAGGGGGCGAGGGAGCACGCTCATTAACTGTTAGCGCCGGAACCTCGCAACGGCTGCGGAGCGCATTTGCGCCGCATTTGGGCCTAAGATGAGGTTTGAGTCCGCGTGATCTGCGTGTAGGGAGGGGCAGCAGCCATATCATTGGCTAGAACTAGCTAGATCTGATGGATTTGGACATAAACACGAGTGAAGTATAACCGGTCGCGAGAGAGAGATCAGCACCTGCAGCTCTGCCCGCAGTGAGGGACCGGTGAGCGGAGCAAAACACACCTTTAGACGTCAACTAACACATTTAGCTATAGCACTGTCGTATGTATTAAATTATTCAATTTGATCATATGTAATCAACTTAGACATCCCTACCAAAAAAATTAATTAAAAAATGAATAACTCATATTCGAATATCTGAATAATTATTCGAATACCTGAATAATTTCAAATATTCGATTAATCGTTCCCATCCCTAGTACGTAGGTCGCTGGCGTTAAAAATAAATAAAAATAGCGCAAGTCATCGCCAAATAAATAACTTTTGTCTTACATGAATACAGAAAATAACAATGTTTCTTTTCAAATATGACGGATAAAAACCTACTGTTCAGAGGGGAGGGGAGACATTATTGGCTTCCTAAATAAGTAGTGAGTCTTAACATAATTGTTTTACCTGACAACAAGTGTACATTTCAAGTTTAAAGTTTTGTATTCAATGTGAGTTATACAAGTGACTTTCATTTTGGAGCAGTTGGGTTAAACACGATAACAAAGGGTTTAATACACGAAAGAATGTAGGCAAATTATAAACAGATGAGTGAGGGGGTTTATTTATAGAATGGCGACGAGCTCAAGGGGTACACGAGACAAAAATCATTGGGAAAGTTTTTGTGTCATTGGTGCGTCCTAAAGATTTTGATATTTCTTAAAGGTCGCCTATTATGCAAAATCCACTTCTCCATGTCTCTTCTACATCAACATGTGTCCCCTCTTCTTCATGTCTCTTCTACATCAACATGTGTCCCCTCTTCTCCATGTCTCTTCTACATCAACATGTGTCCCCTCCTCTTCATGTCTCTTCCACATCAACATGTGTCTCTCTTCTTCATGTCTCTTCTACATCAACATGTGTCCCCTCTTCTCCATGTCTCTTCTACATCAACATGTGTCCCCTCTTCTTCATGTCTCTTCTACATCAACATGTGTCCCCTCTTCTACATCAACATGTGTCCCCTCTTCTTCATGTCTCTTCTACATCAACATGTGTCCCCTCTGTGGAAAGAGACTCTGAAAGTTTCAGGAACAAAGATTCTCTCTCTTTTTGATCCATTTCTATAAAAACCTGTCTGAAAATGAGCTGATCAGATTTTGGCCACTTTATGATGTCATAACGATGTTTTGTCTTGTGTAACCATTAGCCAATCAGCAACCAAGGTAACTTTTCCATTACAGTTTAGTGTCTGGCGCAGTAACTATAGTAACGCAGTGTAGACGGAGCCGTGACGTCATCTTCAATGAGAACCACAAAACCAACATCAGCCGTTAGCTGTTAGCACTCAGAGCTCACAGCTCCTCATATCTGTTCAGAAACTAGACAAAAGTTAAACAAGAACAAACCACAGACTGTCTGTGTCATGGAGAATACAGTCGCTGCTTTATTTATGTCTGTAGGCCGTTGTTGTGAGTGTGGACGGTCGGAGCATATACTGCGTTAGCTTAGCCAAGCTCCATTCAGAAAACACACATTTTAAAAAGGTGTTTCGCCTGCCATCTGTCTGCAGACTTGTCAAAGCATTAATTCATGGTTTTTACTAACCGGTATCAGTATGTTGTTACTTCGGCATTATTTTGAAACGTGTATTACAATTAAATCACGGTCAAATATGTTCATTGTGTTGTAGTTGTAGCCCCCTTGCCGTCACTAGTTTAGCATATTCAGCCCGGTTGTTGGCCCGGAAAGAACCTCGATTTTGGGGAGCCAGAAAAACTGTGAAAAGGCACCCGTTAGCCGGAACTACCCCTAGTGGAAACGCAACAAAAAACGGGCCGGGTTTGGCACGGCACGCTTAAACGGTGCTACGCGCTGCAGTGGAAACGTGCCATAATAGTACATTTGCAAAAAACACATTTGAAGTGATGTGATAACCCTAAACCAGTTTTTATTGTGCACAATTGTTATGACTGTCATTTACTGTATTCTTACTGACATGGAATTCATTTTGTAATGCTTTTCCAGTACCACCACTGATTATAATGAATGTTGTAATCACGTGTAAGTATGCACACCATAATGCAATGTATAGGTAGGTTTATGAGTAACACAATGTTCCCATAAACATCCTGTGCTTCCCTCTCGTATCACACACAGCGCTGGCAGCAGAGAGAAATGCTAGCTGCCGCGCTGTGTCACCCTGATCTAACATTAGGAGGTCATCATTTGCAATATTCATGAAGCATGTGTAGAACTATATCTGTCCGGTAACCTTACCTGTGTTTCCCACCATTCAATATTAACACAAAGCACACCTAGGCCAGCAGAGCACTCACATTAGTGGAGGTCTGAGGACGCATGCTAACACGCTAGCATCAGGACAGGTAGCGAGCCTTTCTGATCACCACTCACCAGTTACATGTGTCAACAATTACGGTTTATTCTGCAAGCTATGGGCTCCAGTCAAAGACACCACGATTAACCCCACCTGGAATAGACCCTTTGCTAAGTCCCGCCCCTCAAATGCAGACTAGCCAATCATAGTGTCCATCCTACTCCTACTAATACTACTACAAATTTGAAGCAGATTTTTTTGTACTTTCAAGCTGATGGTAAAACATGCATATTGCATTTCTGAGAGTGACAATTGTTACTATTCTACATTAAAACCTTTGGCACTAACATTAACAGAGAACGTTAGCACATCACTAACCAGCGTTAGCTTGTTTAGCTACTAAAGAAATACTACACTATACTGGATATGTCCCTTTTTATATATATATATATATATATATATATATATATATATATATATATATATATATATATATATATATATATATATATATATATATATACACATATATATATATATACACACAGTCTTTGATGAATACTCATGCTGCTTTTACTTTTAAATGATTGTACGGTGCATAAAGAGCTACCCCATATTAGAAGAACAGTATTGCACCTTAATTTAATTTGAATAAACTGTGGTTCACTTTTAAAGTTCACTGTAATCTGTAGGCTTTAGCATTAGCTTCCACATGTTTGCTCTTGAATCAGTTTGATATCCTGGATCTACTTCCCAACACATCATGTGGGCCAGTCTGTCTGCTTCTCATTGAAGTCACTATACATGTTTCTAATTATACCATAATATTTATTTACGGGTGTAATAAGTGACAGAGTTAATTGAGCTAAAGCTGGGCAAAGGAAAGGCACAATGGTCTTGTTTTGCTTTGTCTTTGGCAGTACTTGAACAGAACTACCCAACTGTCACTCACTTTATACTTGTCAAAACGTCACTTAAGACACACTTAACGTCTATTCCAGATGCCTGAGACAGACAAGCCGGTCACTGAGGAGGAGTGAAGTGATGGAAAGTATGAAGGAGACAGCACAGATACAGGAGGTTGCATTTCTTTCAAACTAATTATTTAGAGTGCAGGCGGCTCAGGAGGAGCAGTTTGGAGGACGTGGGGCGGTGTAGGATTAGCACTCGGAGAGGAGAGAATCCAAAGTGAGGCGAAGGAAGAGTCAGTGCCACTCAGACAGAGTAGAAGTGGACATGTGGCGTCTACGTTAGGGATGCCAGCGATTATTCGATTTTTCGAATATTCGTTACAGTCTCCATAATCAATATTTTTTCTTTTTTTAATATATTTTTTTATTATTATTTATGTTTTTAATTTTTTTCCTGGCTTAGTTTCAACCAAAATATAGACTAATGCTAATAATAGTAATAGTATTAATAATTGTAAATGGCTATTGGTCACACCACCAGTTTTGGGTTGGGTCTGCGTCGGCGAATAATCGATTACTATTCGCCGGGGCTGTCCGATTTTCGAATTTGATCATGGTCAGTTTCTGGCATCCCTAGTCTACGTAGAAGACAAATGGGGATTCAAGTGGAGTAAATATCCTTATGGGGTCCATAAATTACACAATAAGACCGACAGGTGGCCATACAACAGTTATACCAGTTCTTATGTCCAAAACTATAACAGAGGCATTCAACTAACGAGTATTGCTATCATTGATTAATCTGCAGATCTCAATAACTAAAGCAGCGTCTGCTCAATGAAACATCGAGAAAATAGTGAGAAATGTCAAAAGTGATCAAATTTATTGTGTTGTCCAACGAAACAGTAAGAAAACAAAAGATGTTCGGCTTACTTTGATGTAAAAATGGCAAGAACAAGCAGCAAATGCTCACATTTAAGAAACTGGAGCCATTACATGTCGTGATTAGTGGTTTCAAAATGGACGTAAACTATTTATTTAGCAGCAAAAACGTTTAATAATGTAGCTAATTATTTTTCTCATATGTAAATAAAGGGAAGAGAGCTCAAGTTGTAGATAACAGCAAACACAACGACCCTGTGGTAAAAAGATACTTCCTGTTTACAAGAAGGGGGGGTCGTGTGTTCAGGGCATGGATGTAGAAAGAGCAACGGTGCAGGGGCATTTCCCCCCCATTTACTCCGAGGGGAACATACATGGTGTGACTTTGAAATTGCCTGAAATTCACCAAAAAGCATCCTCTTCTCAGATAAGAGGCTTTCAGGTCATTTTGAGGAACCTCCAGAACAGAGTTTGTCAATTCACCTCAGTGGCAATTGTAAAAACACAAAGTAGTGAAAACATTAATGCTCACTTTCAGGTTCATAGGGTGCGTTTCACTTCTCTTATTTTTCATTTCCTCGCTCCTCGGGCTCGGTTTCACCGGAAGTTGATTTGTCTGCGCCATCTTGAGTAGCGTCCCAGTGGCATTATTTTTGCTGGAGGCCCGAGGAGTGATAACGGAGGAGGGATAATCGAGGAACTACCAGACCATCCTCCGGTGAAATCCTCAGACACTTGCCCCGCCCCCTTACGTGTGTATCGCTCACTGATTG
Organism: Notothenia rossii; assembly: GCF_949606895.1. Lineage (NCBI taxonomy): Eukaryota > Metazoa > Chordata > Actinopteri > Perciformes > Nototheniidae > Notothenia > Notothenia rossii. The sequence goes on from NC_136910.1 coordinate 4,427,606, forward strand.
GACGATGCAGCGCATGCACTGAACAGCTGTGCGCCGTCATCACAAACGGACGTCGCTTCACGTGACGCTCCGGAGCAAACAACGTCCCATATATATGAATATATTTATAGTAATGTATCCTGTAATTTATTCCAAGTGTTTTAATGATGAGAAAAGGGGATATAAGCATGTATAAAAAGCAGAGATGGCAAAAGTACACTCATCCTTTCCTCAAGTAGAAGTACAGATACTCGTGTTTAAAAATACTCTGGTGAAAGTAGAAGTACTGACTAAACTTCTTTACTCAAGTCAAAGTAAAGAGGCTTTGAAATGTACTTCAGTAAAAAGTACCCATAACTACCAGCTGTTTTAAAGAGTACCTGACCTCCCTTTATATTAATAGAACAATAATGTCATTGTTAGCTAATGAATGTTTCCATGCTGAACAACGGCAACATGACAACGTTTCCATTGGTCCCTCTTCTTTAGAGAAGACCAGGAAATGATGGATACACAGATCGTGTTCAAATCAATAGGCACGCAATGACTCTAAATAATAAGGATCACGCCACCAAACACACATTCAGACTAAAGGAACCAGCCTGTTTGGAAAATGAGAGAAGTAGAAAGTACAGGTATTTGAGTTCAACATGTAAGAAGTAGAAAGTACAGGTATTTGTGTTCAATATGTAAGAAGTAGAAAGTACAGGTATTTGTGTTCAATATGTAAGAAGTAGAAAGTACAGGTATTTGTGTTCAATATGTAAGAAGTAGAAAGTACAGGTATTTGGGTTCAAAATGTAAGAAGTCAAAGTGAAAAGTCGTCAGGAAAATAAGAAGTGGAGTAAAATACTGATACCAGAAAAATGTACTTAAAGGTGGAGTAGGTAATTCACTTCAGAAACACTTGTTATATTCCATGGAATGCTCTTAACATCCCGAGAGCAATGAATACATAAAAAAATATCATCTGTGGAAGCCGTAGTGCTGTAAAAAGCACGACCAATCATCTGAGCCAGCCCGGCTAAAATAACTGGATGGCCTACCTGCCTGTCAGCCTCCCATCTGTGCACAAACTTATCTCGTGCCCTCATTGGTCATGTGCGCGTTCGTGTGTTGGAGGAGGGGCTCTGTCAGGAAGACTGAAGGAAGTGGCAGATTTTTACCGGTTGTGTATTTTTAAATTCTAGCACACTCGAGCTGGTTTCTCCATTCTTACCTATACCCTACCTTTAAGTGACGTAACAAAGTATTTGAACTCCACTACTTCCCACCTCTGCTGAAAAGCAGGCGGTAACAAAAGGAAGGGTTTTAACCAAATCTAAAGTAAAACACCCCAAAATGAAGACATGAAGCAATGCATTACTGACGCATTAGGCAATAAGGGGGTGATTTCCTCCAGCTGTGCTCATAAAGCAGGTGCCACGTGATGCAAGTTGGATTTATGAGCGTCAATAAAAATACGTCGTAAACAAAGTATGAGGATCATATCCGGCTTCTCTGTGCTGCAGGATACAAACACAACAACAAATAAAGGGTGGCTCTGAAAGTATTACCTGCTCCGGGGAAAACTATGTTCAATGTGTCCTTGGCGCTGAGAAGACATTTAACACATTCCTCTGACGTGAGGCGATTAATGAAAGCAGGGTGTTTTCTGTGTTCCTCTTTAAACGCAGACGTCCGTGAGCAGTGGGTTCGGAGGGAAGTTTTCCCTTTAACCGGACACATTGTGGATCTACTTTTTTCTCCGAGGGCCACATACAGAAAAATATACGAAGGGCTGGTTCGCTCACTAGAGGTATACTGCCTGGGTAGATTTCAAGCTTCTTATGTAAATCAGTTATTATATCAACTAAGATTTGTTTACAAATGTTTCCAACTTTAATTGTTTGAATTGTATAATAAGAACTGGACACAGCGTGGGAGGCGGGGTCTTGTTCTTTCCTATGAGAGCTGCTCATTGGCTCATCTTTTGAGAGAGCGAAACAACATAGATTACCCAGCATGCCTGGCTGTCAGAGCAGAGAACCCGTATGTGCGCTCACAGAGCATGTGCCCCTTAAGCCCCGCCCCCCCACTCTCGTCTCAGTAGAAAGAAAGGAGACAGAAAATAAATCTAGATTTGGCTTTTAGTGCATTTTACAACTTTAAGGACCGAATGATTCTAATAAGGGCTATAAAATAGTTCATACTGGGTAGTTTATTTAGTTTAAAAAAAAGTATCCGCTGATTTACAGATGTCTCTTTCCCAATGTTAGTCAATGGGAAAAAGTCTTTCTGGGCCCAGAGACGTCACGGACTGATACGGAAGTTGCAGTACCGCCGTTTGGACACAACGAATATTTTCATCAGAGTCCGGCGCACATGGGGGCTTGGTGGGTACAATACCGTGATATATATTTGTACATATATTTTTAATTTTGTCATACGAACATAGCTACAGTGTAGTTATGACGATGAGAATCTTAGGTCACAGGCTCCTCCAACGGTGCAACACAATAAAACAGGGAAATATATTGCCATTATACTATTTTAATTTGCTGAGGGCTGTTTCAAAATGGGCCGCATTTGACCCCCGGGTCGTAGTTTGGACACCCATGATCTACAGTATGACTGGATTTCCTCAGGGCTCAGAAACACAGAAAGACACACACACACACGTTATCTTATCGCTGCATTCAGCTTTCTGCAGCTACAGTCTCTGTGCCGACACAAAGTCCTTTGTAGCATCTGTAACTTTTGAACTCAGAATGCTCAGCAGAAACAATAAATTAAATTGAAGACGGTACGAAAATATTTCAAATTCTCAGCTGTTTACCACTGACCCAACCAGAGCCTTTTAAACCTCTACATTTCCTTTGAAGTCGACTTAACAGAAAAACTCTCCATCTTCTTTTATGCTGGTAAGCTTTTGATCTCAATGTTCATTTCCACAGAGAATCTTAAAATATACTTAGAGATTAGGCTATTACATTCCTGGGGGTCAACGGTCTCTTTTATTGTACTTAACTCAGCACTAGCAACAAATACAGCTCCTAATGTGTCCTAATTCTAACGCAAAGCATTTACTATACTTATTCATTTACTGCATTTTGAGGCAGGGACCAATATCTGAGAACCTACAAATGTTGAAAAGAAACATTGGCATTGGTCGGTGACTTACATATTTTTTATTGAAGTTATTTTCATTTAGCCTTACTGTTAATATTGAACTGAGAATCGTACAACCCAACAAATAATCCAAGCTGTTCCTATACAAAATAATACTATGTTAGCTACATCTTAAGGGGCCTACACACCAAACTGACACCAAAGAACACGTCCCGACGGACCCGACTGTTGCGTCGCCTAGCGTCTCTGCGTCTTGGCCATGTGTCGCACTGGAACACACCGAAAAGACTTCGGTCGACGGCCAAGACGCACGTACGAACTGCGCATGCGTGAGTGGCAATAACTCTCCTTCCCAGCAGGCGGCGGTAGTGTGTATTCGTCATTCAAAAGAGGCAACAACCGGAAGACAGACTGCGTGATACGCCGAGAGAAGAAGAACAGACTGCGTGATATAAACAAACAACAAATAGCGTGTTCCATTTTCACTCTACAGCGAGAAGCTCATGGGGCTTTCCCCAACCTGTGTCGAGAGCTGGAGTTAAAGGAAATCTCACATTTGCCTTCTTAATAGTTTGTTTGGGTCCCTCACTTCCGTTTCGCTTCTCATGCACTGATTCGCTAAGCTGAACAGCCAATCAGAGTGATTTCTTTTGCCGACTGCCTTTAGCCGACAGTCGGCTCCGGAAGGTGTCGGCACGACCGAAAAGACACGACGGGGCGGGACACACCAATCTGAGTAGGGACGCTCATCGACGGCCAGACATCTTTCGACGCCAAAAATCGGCTTGGTGTGTCAGGACCTTTAAGGATGTATAACATATTCTGTCACTGTTGATCAAAACAAACCACCACTTCCACTTTATAGTGATTATAATCATTAACTATAGCTAGAATAATCACTGCATTTTGAAGATGAATACCAATATGTGCTAAAAAAAAAAAAAAAAAGGGGGGAGAATTACCAAAACAACCCAAAAAAACACACTAAATGATATCAATTCCACTTTACAATCATTATTGAGTGGAGGTGTCACTTAGATAAATATATAATCCACCAAATATGACCAGGTTTTCAAGCTATCTTTTAAAATACTTGCTTTAAAGACTGTTGTTTAAACCTGTTTTACCAAGCCTTTTCGACCGCAAATTTGTTTTGATTTATCATTAGGAAAATGTGAGTTAAAAAGGCAAAACCTGTACATAAAAAACAACCCACATTTCAGTCAATTAGGAAAAACCCTTTACTGCTTGGGAAGAAGTGAACCTAATCACCCCAAACTGTTGAATGAAAACCACATGAGCTTTCTGTGTATTTGACGTCTTCCTCTGAGAGTAAAGCAGAGTCGATTTGTCTCCAGTTAGAGAAGTCATTGACGCAGCGGGACATGATGGGACTTGTTCTTTTTGATCCAAGCCTGGTCTAGCAGGGAGTTTCTGTAGATACCTATCAGGGTGGGGAATTACCACAAACCCCTGCCAAAGCTCGGGGAACATTGGCTGTAAAGACTTTAAAAAGTGTATCCATTGGGCATTTTGGCAGGAAACAAAGAGAGATGAATCATTATGAATTCTGCTTTAAAATCTGTATCAGCTGTTTGTTCTGTCCCTTGATACTGATGTGATTAAAAGCTGGAGTCATTCTTAAAAAACGTCCTGTCTTTCTGAACTGGAGACAATGTTGGAAAAAGACTGACTGAGAAACTTTCCATCGGTGAAGTTGGATGAAACAAACGGGACAGAACCTGCATCCAAATGAAAACCAGACACTGATTCCTAAACAGTCACTTTGAAGAAAGAACAGATATGCAACAAGCTGCACTTAATCACCTCCACCATTTTATTTTGAGTACAATAATCCCTCTTTTAAATGTTGATTTATATAGCTGGAACCTTAAGGTTGTTTCCCATCCTAAGGGAGTTGTAACGGGACAACTTTTGTCCATACTTGGCTTTTTATACGGCATATGGTATAAATGAACACCTGATGTATCATCATGATTGTATTTTGTTCCTCTATTGTGTTAACACAGGGTATATGCAGGAATCCTGAAGTCAAATGTAAAACCTTTTAAGACCTTTTTTAAGACCCTCTCCATACATTTTAAGACCTCATCGCCACTTGGAGTTCTAACCGGTTACCTTGGCGACACACTTTACCTCACATTGACTATATACAGTATTGATTGTAATTCCTCCTTATCTTCCAACCATTTGGACGCAGACTTGCATTTCCCCATAACGATGTTGCTTAGCAACCGGCGTAAACGGAACTTCGCGCGCTATCAAGCAGTGAGCGTGCGATGTCCTGTTCAGATGACTTCAAACCCAACGGGATGCCATAAATAAACTACACAGAATCACACTACACACCTACGCAATGATTACATTCAGGCAGACTGTAGAATACAACCTCTTTGGACCATTTATATACTTATTGAAAACAAGCTGCAAAATGTAATACCTTGGAAAAATGCTGTTTAATACTTTTTAATAGCCTTCACTTTCACTAAATTGATTTATCAACTTTTAATACTTTTTAAGACCCCGCGGACCCCCTGTAACCTGGTTTAATGTTCAAAAAGCTCTTTATTTTTCTCATACTGCCTGTGTCGCAGCACCTCTTTTTACCCTCTGTCTGAAACCAGAGCCCAGTCTGCTCCGATTGGTTAGATTTTAGCCTTTGTAGGCCAATTACATGCACACAAACCTAGGTAACACACTACAGGAAAGGGAAAACCCCTAAACAGTACAATAGGGCCTCTCTAAGGTTAATCCAATAAACATTAGGGCGGTGGTGGCGAAGTCCATACATGAGAGTAACACCAACGTCACTTCCGGGGCGAAAATGTTACTCTCATCTATGAAAATCGATAGCCTACTGCTATATTTAACCATATATCGAGCCCGATCGTCCATTTCCAATGGCTTAATGTAACTGTTTGCCTGACTGGCCATCGTAATCGGGCTCTTTGAAGATCCAAAAATCCACGGTTTTCTTAAATTTCTGATCGGATTAGCAAAAACTTCAGAATTTGTATTGACCGCCGTTCAAATGACAGCGTTGTTTTCCCCCAAAAGTGGGCGGAGCCGTACTTTTTGACCGGAAGTGACGCATTTGTTACTCTCATGTATCGGGACATGGCTTGGCAACTGGAAGGGCACCAGTTAAATTCCCGGAAAGACCTACCGAGGTGTCCGTCCCCTACACTGCTCCCCGGGCGCCGTACATAATGGCAGCCCACTGGCTCCTAAAACTAGGATGGGTCAAATGCAGAGAAACCGTTTCGTTACATAGTACCTGTACTACGTAATGACAATAAGTTGAATCTTCTTCAATTAAGTATGTTCATTGTTGTCTGGAGTCAAAACTTTGCAGATATTCAGAACGTCTGCCAATACAGCTGTGTGGTGCCTGCGTCATTCAGTTTTGTAAATATAACATTTTTTTCGCTAAGAGCTTAAACAGCAATCCAAATACCATCCGTCACTATCAAACACAAGTGTCAGAGAACAAAACAAAGCCAGTGTTTATCTTTAGAAGAATGTTATCTTCCAGGAAGGTAGATAAAAGTAACATCAAGTCCCTGGTGTGAAAAATAAACGTTGGGAATCAGTGTGACCTCAGTGTTGCCATTTACAGTAACAACAACCCCCTGCTTGGTCACTATGTCCTCATTAAAAACTGCAGAGTGCTGTTCACGAGGCTCCCATAACACCACTTTTAAGATAGCAAGTGGACCGACAAGCTCACCGTTTGCCGGATTATATGTGAGGTTTGAAATTGTTGGCTGAGGAAATTGCTGGCCTTGGTATTGGTGCAGAGTCAGGGAAAGGTGGGCGTAGTAGTGTGGGTGATTTTGGTTTTTAATCACAGCTAAAAGCGGGTCTGGGATAGTAGAGTTTGTCAGGGTGGTCAGCGTAAACATCACAAGAGAGTAACACCACAGTTTGTGTGATAGCAAAATAGGAAAGGAAATTCCTCCAAGTAGAAAAACGGCAAGAAAATGAGGCTGACTATTGCCCTGTGGGGAGGAAACTCGCTATGGAAGTGCTGAATGTAGATATACAGGTGAACAGTCAATGCATTTCATTAACAGTTACAACTAAGTCTCTTGGAAATGTCCTCATGCATTACTTTCTCTTGATACTTGTCTTATAAGAGAGGTAGTTCAGCATGTGTGACTGTAACAACATGAGTAAACACATTGGTATGAGACAAGTGTGTGCAGTTTTATGTAAAGCCCTTCCACACAAATCCCTGATCATGGAGGTGCAACAAATAGTCCTCTGGTTGTCTTTCAGTGTCCCCACAGAAAAACTAAAGATGATCAAGGAGGTGAAACCCAATCACACGCTGACACTTGAGATGCTTTTAAGTCTGCTGCAGGAGTGAAACACACCTGGATACATTGAGTCTCAACCACTTCTGGTGGTGTTTTGATCATTGTGTGCACTTTAATGTGTATTGGGTGTCTGGAAGCCTAATTTGCATGCAGTAAAGCAGAAGTAGACCTTTTATCAGATGCCACAACTCATATTTTTTTACACAATGAATCAAAACTAGCCTCATGTTGCTTTCACTAACGTTAACAAAGTGGAAGTGGAACTTATAAGTAGTGGTGTTGCAAGAATACAAGATATTTAAGTGAAGCACACAAGTCTTACCTCCTCGTCCACCATTCCTGGAGGACCCTCGGCTCTGTGTGTCCTCCCAACCTTCCCAGTATCTCCCCACACATCCTCCCATGGTTGTAGGGCTTCAGACGATTTCCACTAGCTGAGAAGGGGGCCCATCGCGGAGGAAGACGATAAACTAGGTCCGATTTGGAGCACGGGTTGCAGGTCCAATGTTGCAAACCTATGGGTCATCCGTAGCGGCAAACACAGGGAAGCTTTGGTGCCTGATAGTCTGAGAAATACCTGCAAAAATGTTGCTTAAATGCGTTTTCTCTTATGTCCTATCTGTGTTTGACACGACCCCACCGGATTGAAAACTAGACCCTACACTACAAGTTTGAAAACAGCAAGTCGACAGCTACAGATATCAAACTATTATTTTTACAATGTCAGAATACAACGAGCAGCATGTCAGATATTCAACTTGCCTGCAAACTAAATGCTGAAGTCCACCTTCTTCAAGCTAACAAGCTAATAGGGCCAACCGTGGATGTGGAAAGAAAACAGGATACTCCGTTCACTCGTATGAGAGTTGCTCAGTGGCGCATGAATCCCAAAATACAGCGACTGAAGATTCAGAAAGAACCAGGATCATCCGGGGCCTCGTTGTTACGGAGCATGCGCACTTGAGTGTTCCCTTAAGCCCCACCTCCAAACTCAGTCCACTGAATGGAGAGGAGAAAATAACTCTGAATTCTGCTTTTTACAACTTCTTAGACCCTAATTATTTAAACAAGGGCAATGAAAGTGTTCGAGTAGGGTAGTTTAATAAGCTAAAAAAAGATGGGTACGCTGATTTATAGAAGTCTCTTTCCTCAATGTCAATGGAAAAAAGTATATTTCGGCCAAAACGACGTCACGGAAGCTGTAGTAACACCGTTTGAACACTACGCCCATTCATAAAAATCTGCTTCAACGTTCGGCGCACTTCCTGGCTAGCTAGCTACTACAACATCAGTAAACACACACTTCCGCACACTCGTGACCATATTCCAGTACGTTTTAGTTTCCTCCAAAGGTAGTAGATAGTTACAGTTTCCAGCAGAGTTCGGTAGATCGCTTCAGTTATTTGCGGTTGCCTCCAGATTTAGTTTTTCCTCGTTAAATCCCACAGACGTTACTTCCCTCTCTGCTGGACTTTTCCACGCATGCGCAGAAACACACAGGCATGTGTTGTGTTCTTTTACGTCAGGAAAAAAAGCTATCAGGTTCAGAAACTTGCCGAGTATGTTTTGACATACGAGGAATTTGCCTTGGTATATGGTGCATACATAAACACAGTTACAGGCATTATGTTTGAATACATTGTTTTTTTAATGATACCGGTCGTTTTATTTTAAGTTTTAACAGCAATATTGATGTAGTCTTTACGGTGTATTTGAATTCGAACAGTACTTGAGGGCATCACCAACAAATTATTCAACATTAAGATTTTATTTTATTTTGTATTTCATTTTTACCAACATACAAGTAACCAAAATAGTCACAAAACATAGCTAGTTAATGTTTCATTTTAAATAATAAAAGTTAAATGTGTCACTTTTCACCCCTAACTTTCCGCGCATGCGCAGTCTCAATTCAGTAACAGGGGCACGATGGCTGCGGACAGTGCGCTGCTGCTGTCTCTGGTGGAGGAGTATGTCTCTGGACTTCAGGACAGCAAAGCCAAAGATACAGCAACAGGTAAATAAGACTTCATCCTAATTTCCTCCACATGTTTCCAGAACACCAGGTTTAAAAAAAACAAGCCTTTAAAGCTTGCTGAGCTTCAAGGATGCGCAACACGGCATGCTGGGAAACGAGCTAACTTAGCACCACAACATCCTGTGTGCTCTTCAACCTCAAGTCACACAAAACAGACATTTTTAAACTAGTTTATTCATTTTATCACGTTATTAGTACACCCTGAATGTACCCCTCGTCTTAAATTGTGCTGTCATTGATTAATAATGTGAATTTAGATGGCTAGTTAAGTGTGTTATCACCGCTTGCTAGCTGCTGTGTTTGTGTTCATTGAAAAGCATCCTGTCAATGAACTCTGCACCTTTGAACCTGCCCATGCTGCTAGTTAATCTGTAGTTAACCACTAGAGATAGATAAGTTATGCTTATGGGTTTGTTGTTGGAAAATTCACTAAACTTGGCTTTCTTTGCAGCTGTCAAAAATGGAGAGTTTACAGTTCTGCAGCTGGTGGAGGCACTGGGGTAAGCTATCAACATTTGTATTATTACAGCGATAACATTAACACAACAAAATGCATTATCATTTTATGATTTAATAATATCCTCTATCTGTTGGTTTAGTATGAGTATGTCAAAGAAATACCACTGCTCTTACCCATTTATTGTAGATATGCTGGACATATATTCTTTAAATCCTTGTACACTTCTTTTTATATTGTTTAATTGTTTAAAAACATTTTTTTATACAATTTCTCCTTTTCAGTATCAGCTCATATTTCTAGTTTTACAATACCATTACCATTATACACCAAAGCAAATTCCTTGTGTGTAAAAACCAACTGCAATTTAGCAGATATTGCCGCATATGGAATATAATATGAATAACATGTCATTTATATAGCGCTTTTCCTGGTGCTCAAAGCGCTTAATATATAATATATGTCATTATTTAAAATATTTCAGATTTCAATTCATTAAAAAGCAACATTTAAACTCAAGAGTTGCTCAGCTCTCATATTAATCGTTTTCTTATAATTAACATTTTTCCCTTCCTGTTGTAGACTGAGTCTGACCAGCTCTCAGCCTCACACTCGAGCCAGAGGAGTCCAGCTTCTCTCCGAAGTTTTACACGAGTGCTATGGAGGTCTTACCGAGAAAGAAGGTGATTCAATTTCTAATTTACTGTTTCTAGATATCATAAGCAATACTCATTGTTCCCCGGCTCAGAACCAAACACGCCGAAACTGCTTTCACTTCCCGAAAACCTGAGTTCTTCATCAACGCTGAGTTCTTTGAAGTTGTTTTAGCACCTACTGTATTTACAATGTTATTTTTAAACTATCATGTATCTCTTTTATGCATGGTTTTTATGAATCTGTTATTCCATTGTGTTTATTTATTGTGTTCCTTTCTGTTGTCTTCCTATTAAGTGTTAATGTGCGATATAAATAAACATGGTGAACATGGTATCTAGGTGCAAAAACTATCCTCTCAGTGCCTTATTGCTTGAGATATAAAATGTTGACCGATTGTCATTTGATTGCTTGTCGTGTTGCAGGAGCACATGCACCATATTCATGTGAAGAGTGATATTATAATATATATGTTATCTTCCTGTGTCTGTTCTCCACAGTGGAAGTGCTCCTTGTCTTCTATGAAAACCGTCTGAAGGACCATCATGTCATCACTCCTCCGGTTTTACAGGGGCTCAGAGCGCTGGTGAGTGTCCGCCTCCTCGAGACTTTCAGTGACAGAAAGATCATCTGACGGTTGATTTAGCAAATTAGTTTTTTGCTTTGCAGGTTTTATCATTAGAATCAGAATCAGAACACCTTCATTCGTCCCACAGAGGGGACATGTACGTGCTTACAGCAGGAAAAAGAGCCACAGACAGCTTATTGTAACCTATGTTACATGCATTCAAAAGTACTAGTACAGGATAGTGGTGGTCTCATGGATAGTGAGGTGGGCTGAAGATCGCAAGGTTGTGAGTTCAAATCCCGCCTGGAACACCACCACTAGTGTGCCCTTGAGCAAGGCACTTAGTCCTTAGTTACTCCAGGGAGAATGTCCCTGTAATTGGTCATTGTATGTCGCTTTGGATAAAAGCATCAGCTAAATGAAATGTGATGTGAGTACTAAGTTATGATATATTACAAAATATAATAAAAGTTTCAAAATACACATCCTGTAACAGTTCTTAGAATTTAGCAGCCAGATATGTATTACACAGTTATTAATGGCATTTATATATAGCACATAGTTGGTTGGTATTTAACAGCAAGGGGTGTTATAGTCTGTGTTGTGGCGTGTGTAGGGGAGGGGGGGGTCTACTAGGGGCCGTGCTGGTTATATAGTCTGACCGCTGCAGGAAGGAAGGAGCTGGGGTATCTCTCCGTGAGACAGCGGGGGGTGCAGCATCTTGTCGCTGAAGGTGCTGCACAGTGAAGACAGGGTGTCCTGAAGGGGGTGGGACACATTGTCCAGCAGGGAGGACAGCTTGGCTGCCATTCTCCTGTAAAATGGTAAATGGACTGTACTTATATAGCGCTTTATCCAGTCTTTAAGACCCCTCAAAGCGCTTCACATACTACATGTCATTCACCCATTCACACCCATTCATACAGAGCAGTGTACCTTACTCTAGGACCTAACACTCACACACCGTTGGCCATGCCATCGGGAGCAACTCAGGGTTAAGTATCTTGCCCAAGGATACATCGACATTTTGACTGCATGGGCTGGGATTGAACCCACAACCTTCTGGTTGAAAGACGACCACACTCCCTCACAGCCACAGTCGCCCTGTCTCCCACCCCCTCCGCAGTGTCCAGAGGACTCCCCAGGACAGAGCTGGCCTTCCTTACCAGTCTTTTCAGTCTCTTCCCGTCAGCAGCCGAGATGCTGCTGCCCCAGCAGGCCACAACATAGAAAATGGCTGATGCCACAACAGTCATAAAATGTCTGAAGGAGTGCCCCTCTCCACAAAGCGGACATTTACAATTTTAACAGCAAGTAAAGAGACAAATATAATTTTAAGATAACTTAATTAAGAAGCATGCGTACAAATATTCAAGATAAAAGTAGATATTACACAATTTACAATTACAAAACACACATCCAGTACCAGAGTTTTGAGATATAGCAGCCAGGTGGAAGTATACAGTAAAGTTATTCAGGGTGTATATATATATCTATATATATAGATATCTATATATATAGATATATATATATAGATATCTATATATATATATAGATATATATATATAGATATATATATATATCTATATATATATATATCTATATATATAGATATCTATATCGCACATCATTTTGAGAAGCTCTGACTCTTGTGCACGATGTGTTTGTTTCTGCCTTTTTCCCAGACAAAATGTACGGTGCTGCCTCCTGGCTCAGCGGTGTCCATGCTGAGGTGTTTGTTCCAAGATGTTCACGTTCAGGTGAGACTTATATTCATATTTGAACATACACCCAAAGACATCTGTTATTGTAAGAGGATGCTGATCATATTTGCAAACACAAACTCTTATAAAATATCCACAATTGGAGTGCTTCAAGATAATAGTTTCCTCTATCTGCAAAGCCCTTCCTCTTTTTCAAAGTATGCTTTTGTTGGTGAACTTGACTCATCTAAAGTTCTTGATTCCAAGGCATTGTGGGTAAAAACACTCATAGATTCTGTTTATTTATCCCTTAGTCTTTAATGCTGACGGAGAGAGCCTGCGTCTACAACATGCTCATCAACCTCATGGCGATCAGAGAAGCAGGTACGTCTGATTCCTCAGTTAGTTAGTTACCAACATTTCCCCATAAGTACTGAGAGATCTGCTGGAACAACACAAAGCTTCTCTGTTATATGGCGCATTTCCACTGCAGGGCCTAGCCCGGCTTAGTACGGTATGGTTAGGCCTTGGTAGGCCAGGCTCACTTTATGCTGCGTTTCCATTACAATTTAGTAGCTGGGGCAGTAACTATAGTAACGCAGTGTAGGCGGAGCCGTGACGTCATCTTCAATGAGAACCACAAAACCAACATCAGCTGTTAGCCCTCAGAGCTCACAGCTCCTCATATCTGTTCAGAAACTAGACAAAAGTTAAACAAGTCCAAACCACAGACTGTCTGTGTCATGGAGAATACAGTCCCTGGTTTATTTATGTCTGTAGGCCGTTGTTGTGAGTGTGGACGGTCGGAGCATATACTGCGTTAGCTTAGGCAACCTCCATTCAGAAAACACGCATTTTAAAAAGGTGTTTCGCCTGCCGTCTGTCTGCAGACTTGTCAAAGCATTAATTCATGGTTTTTACTAACCGGTATCAGTATGTTGTTACTTCGGCATCATTTAGAAACGTGTATTACAATTTAATCACGGTCAAATATGTTCGTTTTTTTGTAGTTGTAGCCCCCTTGCCAGCGATTCTCTCTGACCAATCAGCAGTCGAGAGTGTTTACGTCACTAGTTTAGCATTCAGCCGGGTTGTTGGCCCGGTAAGAACCTCCATTTTGGAGGGCCAAAAAAACTGTGAAAAAGTAGCCGCTAGCCGGAACTACCCTTAGTGTAAAAGCAAAAAAAAAACGGGCCGGGTTTGGCACAGCACGCTTAAACCGTCCTACGTGCTTGCAATGGAAAAGTGCCAATAGCTGTAGGTTATTTGTAAACACTAGAGACAGAGTCAGAAATCTCAGCAGTTTGTTTGTTGTCATTGCTCACCTAAAGGTACTTAAACTATTCCCAGACCTATAATTAAGGAGAGAGTTATCACACCTTCTTCTGCTTTGTTTAGCAGTTGAATACTTTGCATAGACTAACTGTGTAGGAAGCAAATAGATGCAACACAATGAAGTGTGTGTGTCTGCCAGTACTTAGCATACAGCGGGACAGTGTGTCCTGTCCTCCAGCAGTTTCTCCTTGTTATATTGTAGTAGAATACACATTAGGGCTGCTCAATTAATCGTATTTTAATCGCGATTACGATTATGGCTTGCAACGATTACGAAAACTCGAAAAAAAAATCGAAATAAAACGAATGTTTTTTTATTATTATTATTACTTTATTTTTGTAAATACATTTTTTTTTTTGGTTTTTCAGTTGAATTATACTTAAAGTTCAGGGTAATCAACTGTTAAAAACATACTGTTCACATTTTTTCTCTCCAATAAATGGATGTTTTCAAAGTCAATGAATAATCGCATTTAATAATCGCAATTACAATTATTGACCCAAATAATCGAGATTATGTTTTTTGCCAAAATCGAGCAGTCCTAATAAACATATTAAATATTCTTTATAAACGTTCAAATTAACATTTTTGTCATTTGGATTGTCTAAATTGTAATTTCAATATCTTATTATTATCCAAGCCCCTTGAGACCAATGTGTCATTTTTGATAATGATATATATAAATAAAATCTAATGGATTTTAAACTCAGATTAAGAAATGTTCAGCACAATGTCAGTTTACAAACGACATCCTAACACAACTTCCTCAGATTTTCAGGAAGAGGTTTATGGTGTCATTTTGGCGGTCTGCCTTTTGTCATAACATCATATGGTGGAACAATATTTCTATCAGCAGAACTTAAACCAATCGGTGTTCTCCTGTGTGCCCTCTCCTCAGAACTGAAAGGCTTGGGACCAGACTTTGTGTTTGGTTTTGTCCAATCAATGGACGGAGAGAGGGATCCTCGTAACCTGCTGTTAGCGTTCCAGATCGCCAAAGGCATCATCCTGCGAGGTTATGATCTAGGTAAGAGTGCTTCTTTCTCTGTATCTCTGTCTCTGGCCTTTCCTTCAACTGTGTTACGATCTACGATCACCAGGCTCCCTACGATACGATAATATCGCGATACTTAAGCCACGATACGATAGTATTGCGATTCTACGATATGCTAAGTATTGCAATATTGAAGTTAACGTGTTTAATGGTGTGCTAAAGTAACGGCCCGTCCACACACAGGCATGAAAAAAATCTTGAAAAATCTTGAAGCTGGGCGTGTCTGAAGCTTGGCAATTTTTTGCGACCAACAACCAATCACATGAATCTCCCGCCCCCGACATACAAAGCAATAGTAATGTTAAAACGAAGTAAACTGGATATTCCATGCCTGGTTCCTCCGGTTTGTATCCCGGTAAATAGTTCTGGTTGTAAAGAACCGGGTGATTCGCTACCGTAATATC
This sequence comes from Notothenia rossii, assembly GCF_949606895.1. Lineage (NCBI taxonomy): Eukaryota > Metazoa > Chordata > Actinopteri > Perciformes > Nototheniidae > Notothenia > Notothenia rossii. The sequence continues at coordinate 4,443,253 of NC_136910.1, forward strand.
TCGTTTGGAATATGAGGAAATGAACTGTCTCTCCCAGCTTGCACGCGGTTTGATTGGCTAGCGCTTGCATTGGCGGGATTTGCATAAACGGGATTTGATTGGCTGATGCCAGCTTCGAAAGCATCGGGAGAATCAAAAGTTGAACATTGCTCAACTTTTGATGCTCACGATGCTTGCAAAGCCATGCTCCGTTCCCCACAATGCAGTTCGGCGAAGATTACAAATCTTCTACGTCACCCCATTCAAGTGAATGGGCGAAGCTTTGAAAGATTGTTTTCATGCCTGTGTGTGGACGGGCCGTAATGCTAATATGGATGTAGCTTAAATGTATTTGTTGTTTGTGTCTTTTTATAGCTTTACGTTACGCTTTTGGAGTTGTCAATACATTTGAAATCATCAGTCAAGTGTACGACCATCTTTCGGAGGGATGCTACAGTTTATATAATAAAATATCGATTCTTGGCGTCCGTGTATCGATACAATATCGGCACGCAAAGTATCGCGATGCTATGCTGTATGGATCATTTCCCCCACCCCTACTAATTAGCCTGACTTCCTGTCTGCTGTCTCAGGTAAATTCACAGAGGAGCTGTTCGAGGTGACGTCCTGCTACTTCCCCATCGACTTCAGCCCCGTAAGTCCCTGTTTTGTTTACTCGGCTGCTTTAGTGTGACGTCAGCAGGGAGGTCAGCAGACAGAAATGTCATCAGCGACTTCCTGTGAGCTCAGTGAAAAAAACATCAATAACACACAGCCTCTGCCTCCTCAGCGCCTCACACACATTTCCCGTCACTGATGATCACAGCTGTGTGTGTTTGTTGACTCTGGAGAAAACCTGCATGATGTCACTCTGCTGTTAATGTGATAATGATAATAATGAAACAAGCTGTAGAAATACATGGTAGATCTTTCACAACTACGGGCATGTTTTTTGGATTTGGAAAAGTCTCTGAAATAATCTCGCACAGTATTACTAAACAACGCAAACAATTATTGTTAAATTTGCATCAAAGCTTCACTACTGGCAAATGTTATTTTTTAACATATAAGTAAATATAAATATAGTTAAATAAATTATACATTTAAAGATAGGAGATTATAATAATGAGCATTTTATATCAAGGAATTATTTTTTTAATAAACAATAATAACAACAAATATATATATAAATTAAAATAAACATTTAAATAAAATGCAATTAAATATAACAAATTAGATAAAAGAGTGATAGCAATATAATAGCAGTGTTTCCCATACATTGATCCAATTGTAAAAAAAAAAAAAATTAATATTCTTCTTCTTTTTTTTTTTTTATTATTCTTTTTTTTTTTTTTGGTGGTCTAACTCTAATGGATACGATAGTGAGGTGGGCTAATCGGAAGGTTGCAAGTTGAAAATCCTGCCTGGAACACCACTGCTAGTGTGCCCTTGAGCAAGGCACTTAGCCCTCGGTTACTCCAGGGAGAATGTCCATGTGATTGGTCATTGTAAATCACTTTGGAATAAGGCATCTGCTAAATGCCTAAATTGTAAATTATATTTTTGGGAGAATAAATCCCACAGATCCTCAACTCCGGTGTGTTTCACTCATTCACAACGCAACACAGAGCAACAAGAACGTTGGGGGGTGGGGTGGGGGGATGCGGTGCCCCCACAAATAGAATCAAATTCTGTGGGAAACACTGAATAGTGATATTAAAAAAAGTACAATAATGAATTCAAAACTAAATAAATAAAGAAACAATTAATAAATGTAAAGTAACTAACAATAAAACAGATACCAGAAGACTAGTAAATTATCAATATCAACATTCTCCTGAAAGGTATAAATTGATCCATTTATAATCTCTCTGTATCATTACTTTTTGCCCCCCCCCCCCCCCAGCCTCCCAACGACCCCCACGGCATCACCAGAGAGGAGCTGATCCTCACGCTGAGGGATGTCCTCTCCGGGACACCAAGATTTGCAGAGGTAGGACGACCAAATTATAGTTTGTATTTTAGTGGATTTTAACGGGGTCTTGTGGCCTAAGAAGAATATATCCATCCATCTTCTCCCGCTTATCCGTGGTCGGGTCTCGGAGGTATCAGTTCCAGCAGAGAGCCCCAAACGTCCCTTTCCCTGGCCACATCAACCAGCTCTGACTGGGGGGTCCCAAGGTGCTCCCAGGCCAGAGAAGAGATATAATCCCTCCACCTGGTCCTAGGTCCACCCCCTCGGTCTCCTCCCATCCTAACTAGGTGCCCGAACCACCTCAACTGGCTCCTTTGGACGCAAAGGAGGAGCGGTTCAACTCCGAGTCCCTCCCGGATGACTGAACTTCTCACCTTATCCCTAAGGGAGACACCAGCCACCCTGCGGAGAAAACCCATCTCGGCCGCTTGTATCCGCGATCTCGTTCTTTCGGTCATGACATATATATATATTTTTTTGTGTATGTGTTCAAGCAACCTGTACAGACATATTCACACTTATGATTCCTTTTTTCCCCTTTTTTATACAAAATGTGAAGGAAAGCAAGAGAGAAACATTTTGAAAAAAATAAAAATACATAAATTATAACAAGAAATAATGATACAAAAAGGGTTTGTAGTTTGTAAAAGTGTTTTTGTGAATATATCTTTGATTGAAAACTATTCTGAAAGATAATATTACGTCTCGTTTACACTTTTTTTTTTCAGTTTCTGTTGCCTCTCATCATTGAGAAGCTGGACTCAGACGTTCAGAGCGCGAAGCTGGACTCGCTGCAGACTCTGGTGAGAAATCCTACTTTTTAATACAAACAGATATTTCTCCTAAAGCAACTCAGTCACTTAATAAACTACAAAGAAGCTGCTGAGAGACACATGTCTCTTCTACATCAACATGTGTCCCCTCTTCTTCATGTCTCTTCTACATCAACATGTGTCCCCTCTTCTTCATGTCTCCTCTACATCAACATGTGTCCCCTCTTCTTCATGTCTCTTCTACATCAACATGTGTCCCCTCTTCTCCATGTCTCTTCTACATCAACATGTGTCCCCTCTTCTTCATGTCTCTTCTACATCAACATGTGTCCCCTCTTCTTCATGTCTCTTCTACATCAACATGTGTCCCCTCTTCTTCATGTCTCTTCTAAATCAACATGTGTCCCCTCTTCTCCATGTCTCTTCTACATCACCATGTGTCCCCTCTGTGGAAAGAGACTCTGAAAGTTTCAGGAACAAAGATTCTCTCTCTTTTTGATCCATTTCTATAAAAACCTGTCTGAAAATGAGCTGATCAGATTTTGGCAACTTGATGATGTCATAGCAATGTGTTGTCTTGTGTAACCATTAGCCAATCACCAACCAAGGTAACCCCCCCCCCCCCCCCCCCCCCCTTATCACCTGAATCTCCTCCTAGAGCACCATTGAGTTCTTTGTAACCAAATCTCTCTCAGAGGGGCGTGGGGAGGGGCTCCTTATTTTTATCTAAAGTAACAGACAGAGAATCAGCACTTTGGAAACAGGGCTGAAACAGAGGGGATTATGGGTAATGCTGTAATGATCTGTTTGGTGTTTCAGCCAATCAGAGACATGTTCTGTATATATCCGAGACCTGTGATATATTGATGAAAAACAGTATGATAGCGGACCTTTAAGAAGACATTGTGGTTCTTATCTCCCCACTCTTGATGTTTTTCAGACTGCTTGTGTTTCCCAATACGAACACAAGGACCTGGCAGAATTCCTCGAGGGACTGTGGGCGTCACTGCGCAGAGAGGTGGGTCTTTGGATGATTATGTACAAAAACATATCCTGTTATTGTTTTGTTTTTTTATTCTGCAGTGTTTACTTATTAGATTGCGCTGTGTTGACAGTTGCAACACTTTAATGTCTAACTCTAGGACATATTTGAGTCTTCGAACAACAGCAGAAATGATCCGTTTTATTGAGAGCATCCAAAGGAAATGACCCCAAAGTTCAATTTATTATGAGAAGAAAGGAACATATGTGGTTTCTAGTGCTCTAACTTTCAAGATGTACAAAGTGAAATCCAGGCCAATGCTGACATCCACCAGTGTGTTACTCTGTTCTTAGCAAGAGAAGAGAACAAGTCAACTAAAAATCAAAATCAATTACAGAAAGGAATCGAAATAAACCTTTCGTCTCTTATTCAACCATACGGTTTAGACCTAAGAGTCAGACGTACTCACTGATCTTCCCCTTCTTCTCGTTGTTTCCCTGCAGGTGTTTCAGACATCGAGTGAGAAGATCGAGTCTGCCGGCCTCGCCACGGTCACCGCGATCACTTCCTGTCTGTCTCGCTCCGTACTCAACTCCGACTCTGAAGACTCCCTCAACACCTTCCTGGAGCTCGTTCTCAAAGGTGAAAATTGTGAAATCAAGCACATTTTAACAATCGTAACCTTTTTTTTTTTAATGTTTTTATTAACATTTTATACAAAAAACACATGTGTACAGTTCTAAACATACAGAAGTGCACTTCTCAAGGTCAAATTACACTGGGGTACAGGTGCAAAGACAAACACACTACCCTTCATACAAAGACAAGTCTTACAATACATTTCAACATTGAATAACATTTCCAGCTCCTTTGGTTCCATTCAAGGCAGTTTCATGGTACGTAGTCTGAACTCAAAATAATCATATTATGAGGTTTACACTCGTCAGTATTCAATCTCCCTCATCATCTGCGATCTCCATACTAGTGTTCATTCCGTTGACTAAAACTATGAAGAAATATGTTCGTCAACGACCTTTTTTTCCATGACTAAAACGAGACGATGACGAGACGGCACCGACGGCAGTAAACAATAACTGTAACAAAATCAACATGCAATATCGTTGACGGAAAGTGACGAGACTAAATGTTACCAAAGATAACGTAACATCTCTGATAGTCAGGTTTTTCTCCCAGCAGTTCCATTTCCGGTGCTGCGGCTGGGCAGCAGCTCTGTGTCCGTGCTGCGCGCAGCGGTACATTTGAATTACACCGGGCAGCGACACAATATGAACTGTCAGGAAGACTCGGATATAACTAACCTTATTTAACAGAAAATAAAATGGCAACAACAGGACTTGGGAGCAGTGGTCGCGTTAAACGAATATCCCCCCCCCCCCCCCCCTGTCAGCGCGAGTGAGTGACGAGTTGCGTTCAGACCCGACGGGTAATAATGGATTATGACGGAAATGTTACGATCCTGTCCGTCAGAACGACGGACAACGAAAAAGTCTAACGCGACCACTGCTTGGAAGAAAGAAACTGTGATATTTGGGCCCATCTACAATGAGGCGGAGAAAAAAAGCGAATGCATTGTTTTATCAGAAGGGAAGCAGTGTGGCCGTAACACAGCTGGTAAAAACACCACAAACCTGAGCAGATACTCTGCAAAGCTGACTTCTTAATCGTTCAACCTGTGTTTTTCATCAAATAAGGACAAGATATCATCTGATCGTGAAATAAGTTAGACTAAAATGACAAATTATTGGTTTTGGCTAGACTAGTTTGAGTGAAATGCTCTATATAATCTGGTCCCAGGAGTTCAAAACATTTAATCTCAATCAGATCCGATCAGATTTTGAAATCCCATTTTTTGTGATCCAGGATCAGACAAGTCGGCCAGATGTTGTCCCTGGAGTTCAAAGCAATTCAGGATAGGATCAGCCTGATCCAGATTACGATTTTTCAAGATGACTAGATCCTGAATATCAGATCTTTAATCCTACCGATCGCCATCTAGTGGACATGAAAAATAATACAAGGAAGACAAGAGACCACATTGCAGAGACATCTATTGTCCGCAATTACTTTTGAAAGGTGATGACAGATGATGGACTTTTTTTTTTTGAAGGTATTTTTTCTTTAATCTAAATTACATTTGTGATTGACAATCTTTGCTGTGATACTTTCATGAGCTTAAACATTTATGTCATCAACATTTGGTTGAAAACAAAATAGGCCACGACAAACGTGACCAAAAAATGAAAAATAAAATGTCTTTCCCATGAAGGCTAAAAATTGTGTATTATTTCAGTTAACAAACTTTGCCATCTTATTTATATTGAAACATATTTTTAAATAAATTGTACAGTACATTTTGCTCTGGTAATCCACTGGAAATCCACCCCTCTGGTGGGATCAGGATAATCCAGTTTGTTGGGATCAAACTGATCCCAATCCTGTGTTGTCGGTTTGAACTAGCCGTTTTGAAGATTTGATCCAGATTAAAGCTTGGATTGGATTTCCTGATCTGATCGGATATCAAAGTGATCCTAATCCTTTTTTTTGGTTTTGAACTCCCCAAAATCCAAATCTGATTTGATCAGATAGGGATTAAAAGTTTTGAACTCCTGGGCCCTGATGACTAAAAAAGACTCAACAGTTTGCATTGACAAAAAGTAGACTAAAATATTTAGTTTTCTTTGACTAAAATGCTGACTAAAACTTGACTAAATAAAAACAGGATGAAGGTGACTAGATATGACTAAAACTAAAAAGGAAATGTAACACAGGACTAAGACTAAATAAAAAAAATAGCTGACGGAATTAACACTACTCCATACCTTCCACAGAAAGATTAAATGCTTTCCAAATCTTGTCAAAAAAGTATTGCTTCCCTTTTAGTACACATGTTATTCTTTCCAGAGGAACAGTTGTTAACATTTGCCGGACCCAATATGTGACGCTTGGTCTGCTGCTGGTAACACTAGTAACCTTTTAGTTGATTCTTAAACTCACATAACATGACCAAAGACAAGTAAACATGCCATAACAGTGATACAAACGCAATACATATAGAGATTAGTGTTATTAATACACACGTTTGAAGTTGCAATACGATTTTAGAAAAGACTTGAACACCTATGTGTCCTGTTGCAGGCAGACGGTGCATAAGACGGTGTGTAGAAGTTTAAAAGTGTTAAACCAAATATTTCAGAGCTGTGGTTTTCTGCATTGCTGAAGCAGCTGGGCAGGAAATGAAACCACAATGACTGTTCAGCTGTCTCATTTTCCACCTTCTGCTTCTATAGTGGTTGTGTTCATACAAAGATACATTGCTAGCCTCAGATGATGGATAGTTACCTGCCAGATTGCAATAGGAGTTGTGTAAGCTTACTAACCAAGACCTTTTATATGTAGTTAGTCTCAGTAGCATACTTCATTATTTAATCTCATCCTTCTGAATTCATATTATAATGTTTGATTGCACTAATTAACTATCAAGAAACAGGTAACTTGCTTTGAAGAAAAAACGTCAGCTAAATGAAATCTAATGGCCGTAACATCGGAATCAGAAACAGGTTTATTGACACGTGCGAGGAATTTGACTTGATGTCGTCATAAAACATGCTGACTGGTCTTGTTTTTAAAATTTCTTTACTGAAAGTGTGATTTCTTCTCCCAGACTGTAAGCACCACCTGTGTGAGCCGGACCTGAAGCTGGTCTGGCCGAGTGCTAAACTCCTCCAGGCCGCCTGCAGCGCCTCCTTCAGGGCGAGCTGCGTCATCACAGCCGCCATCATGCCCTCCCTCATCGAGCAGTACACCAACAGGGCTCAGGTACATCAGGAGAAATACCTTTTGTTATGCGATCGAAATGTTACAGTTAACTTTCATGAAGTGAAAAGTTTTGTTTATTGGTGGTTTAACTCTAATGGATACGATAGTGAGGTGGGCTGATGATCGGAAGGTTGCGAGTTCAATTCCCGCCTGGAACACCACCACTAGTGTGCCCTTGAGTAGCCCTCGGTTACTCCAGGGAGAATGTCCCTGTGATTGGTCATTGTAAGTCGCTTTGGAATAAGCCGTCTGCTAAATGCCTAAATTGTAAATTATATTTTTGGGAGAATAATCCCCAGATCCTCAACTCCGGAGTGTCAGGGTGTTTCTCCATGTCGAGGAAGGCTGCTCCAGAGCCACTATTTCAAGCATACTACGTCATTGAGTGCCGCCGAAGGACTGTTCCAATGTCCAGGATGCTTAGAATTCTACCGAGGCCGGCGTACTTTCTTACGGACGGACCAATTTCCAAATCTTTGGCGGAAATCGCACTCGATTTAAGGCAGGGCCTCTGTTAGCCTGTTCCACCATTCTTCGTTTTCCGAGGCTAGGAAGGATTCTTGCCTCGCTTCTGAAGGAAGTGACTCGGAAGACATGTGCTACCAAGGAAGCGTCCTCGACATTGAGAAACACCCTCTCACTCATTAACACAGAGCAACAAGAACGTTGTCTGCTACAGTAGCCATGAACTCGCATGTATTTTGTTATTTGAGGGGGGGTGGATGCGTGGGCCGCCCGAATAGGTTAAGGGGCCTTTGGCTTTTCTTGCCGGGGGTGCGGTGCCCCCACAAATAGAATCATATTATATGGGAAACACTGTATATCTTGTTTGTTTTTTTGTTCTATATAATATAAAAGTTAATATTTTTGTATTTTTGGACTGATAAAATACGGATGATCACCTTCGACTTTGAGCATTTTTTTACATTTTACAGACCCATTGACTAATGAGTGGTCTAGTAAAAAATCAGAAGAATAATCTATAATGCTAATAATTGTTTTCTGCAGCTGTAATGTGAGATGAAATCAGTAAAAAACACAACTCTCTCTCTGCAGTGTTCCCAGAGACGCACGTTACTGGAGGTGGTGCAGAAATTCATCCAGTCAGTGAAAACCTGCCAGACTTCAGAGAGCGGTGAGTGCTTGTATCTAGGGCGTAGTATATCATATCATATCATTCCAGACATTTATTACACATTTAAATATACAAACCACTGCTTTCACATGTCAAAATTAGAGCTGTACCAAAGAAGAGAAAACCAACCAAGCATTATTTATTTTTTACTCTCAAAGCACACACTTTTGATTTGATTTGATTTATTTTGAACGTGTAAAACAATAATACAAAATATTATAATCCGTAATTTTCGGACTATAAGCCGCGCCTTTTTTCCCATTTTTCGACCCTGCGGCTTATATAACGGTGCGGCTAATCTATGGATTGTTACAGCTAACGGCCACTAGGGGACCTCCTAAAGCTATGGATTCTACAGGTTACAGTCCAACACCTTTAACTCTATGGGCTCTATGGCCGGTCCGCGCCCCCCACCTTTAAGCGGCGGGCTCCATCAGGAAAAGCTGGAGGCCGGAAAAGAGTGAGACAGGTAGCGCGCAAAAGTAAAAGTGGAACCGAGAGTGGTACGAGAGACAGAACGAGAGCAAGACAGACAGACATTACGAGAGCGAGACAGTTTGTCCCCGTACCACTGGTTGGAAACCACTGCTGTAGATCACTGCCGGTACGTGCGCTGGGAGCGCACCGTTTAAGTTTGAAAGTTGAAAAGTGTGTGTGTCTGAAACGCTATGTGATACAGTACAGTTTACACAGCACATGTTCTGTAGCTACTATTGCACTAAATGCTAACACTTGAATACGTTATGCAAATATGCAACTTGTTTGTTGAAATGTTAATGAATGGGAGGTTCCTCAAACAGCCATCTCTTTCCCGACAATCCCCTCTGTGCACGAACCCTTACATATGGTAATGAAACATTAAAACACCTGCGGCTTATAGTCCAGTGCGGCTTATATATGTACACATCATTCAATTTAGCTGCTGCGGCTTATATTCAGGTGCGCCTGATTACCCGAAAATTACGGTAAATGAAACACGAGAATTATGATACTGTACAAACTTAAGCAGTATCAAATTGATACAAAAATATACATTATTGACTTACAAATGATATATAAATGATATGTACATGTTGACAGATTGAGGAAAACATTCACCAGGAGAGGTTTCTTGACTAATAGAATGAATTCTGGGGGTTGGAGCCTTACCCACTTTCAATTTCAAGGACCACCCTAATATACATATCATGTATGTTGGGGAACAATTTGCCCTGCATGTCCTCCTTCGCCCTCTGACGCAGCTGACCAACCTTGAGCAGCCGTTATCTCCCTTAATGAGGGGCTGCCCTAGCAAGGTGTTGGTGTTGTTGCCAGTTTGTGACCGGGCTACTCTCGGTCAGAGATAGTTATTGTTGTGGGACACCTGGAACAAATTCCTTCTCGGGGTGTAGATGACCCCGAGCCATAAGCGACAACAAAGTTGATTCAGTGTCCTCAGCGGTTTAGTCTATCTATTGAAGAATGTTGATTATTCTCTGAGAACGAGCTAAATACACGGGTCTGGGGAAGAGTTCTTCAGAATTGATTGTGGCATCTCAACCGTGTGATCAGACCGTGGCCCGTGACATGTCTTGTGAATTCTCCGGCCGAAGCTCCAAATAAACCGTCAGTGTTTGCCATCAAAGCTCCAGCTCTCCTCGTGTCTCTCTGAGTCCTGACTCCAAATGCTCCAGAGGTTTCCCCCACACTGTACATATCATACGTGAGGCTAAACTTCAAGGTTGATGAGGGAGGGCTAAATGTTGTAGGAATTTGAATAAAATTCACCAGGAGAGTTTTCTTGACTATCATAACGAATTCTGGTGGTTGGAGCTTAAAATAAATGAATTTGAAAATATACATGGCTCTAAGGACCACCCATTGTACATCTTAAGTTTGTCTGTCCGAAATGCCTTTTTCTTTTTTTACACAAAGAGAAAATAAAAACAGTAGAAAGTACGAACAATACGAACATTAAGGAGCGATCAGGACTTCACAGTCTGGCCTATGGGGTTTTAGGAAATCAGTCCACTTTCTCCATCGTGACACAAATAGTTCCAGTTTGTGATTACAAGAAGGGTTTTTTAACGCCTGACTGTCACTGTTTAGGTGCTGTTAGTGCCTAACCTAACTCACTCTCAACCTTCAAATCCTGCCTGAAAACCCACGTTTGTAAACTGGCGTATTCAATATCTTAATTCTTCTAAACTGATTGTTGTTTTTATGTCTTTGTTTTTTTCTCTGTAAAAGGTGTCCTTAGCTGCTTTCACACCAAGTACTTTGCCGTACTTAGTTCCCAGCACTTAGTTCCCAGCACTTAGTACCCCCATGGAACTAAGTACAGATCGCGTTCACACCGGAATAAGTTCCCTGAGGTTAGATTACGCAAATGAAGCCGCTGACGTCACTTCTTCTTCTTCTGCTTTGGGTTTACTGGCAGGTCGCAAACAACTTCACGGCGTATACTGCCACCCGAAGTCCCCGGCCTGAAGTCCCCGGAGTTAGGGACTGGCTTCAGTAGAAGCTGCTGGGACTCCCAGCAGCTTCTACTGAAGCCTTCCAAGTAAATCGCCAGAACGCCGACACATCCTCATCTCCACGCTCCATGTTTTATTTTGTGTTGTCATAAGTTAGTCTCTCTCCATTGGTGCGCGGGGCAAATGCTAATAATGCTAATGCGAGCAAATACAATGGCGGCTTCACAAAACTTTTCCGAGTTTTAACCGACGTGTTTGCAATTCCCCCAGCCAATAGAAATTGAACTTTTTTCTTCCCCAGGAAAGTACCTGCTCTCTGGCAGGGACTGAAAGGTGGGAAAAGTTCTCATGAACTAAATTCTCTTTTTGGTGTGAATGCAAAATCCCAGGAACTATCCGACTAAACTGGAAAAGTACGGAAAAGTACTCCGGTGTGAACGCGCCTAATGAGAGCTTTGAAAGGCGCCATAAATAAAATGCATTTTATCATTATTATTAACCTTGTTTTGTGTTTTGTTTCCTCCCTCCAATCAGAGGACAGTGTGTTTGTAGCTTTCCGGCCCTCTCTGTGCAGCATGGTGTTCTTCCGCTCTGGCGGAGACTAACTCCAGTCTGCAGGTCACATCCTGCTCTGTGCTCACATCTCTGCTCAACAACCAGGTGAGAGCAAACTCAACTCAGAAACTCACAGCCTGCAGGCAGATTTAAAGGTCTCCTATCATGCTATTTTAGGCATATATATATATGGGTCTCAGATATATAAAAAATAAAAAAACATGTCCTATGATGTGTTTTTTCTCAAATAACCAAACGGATCATGCA
>NC_136910.1:4455411-4481826 GCF_949606895.1 Notothenia rossii
TTTCAATTTCAAGACAGTTATGGTCGTAGTTTTACCGTAATCATTCTGACAAACAAACAAAAAATAAACGGAAAAACAAAACTTTGGAGGTGAAAATAACATCCTTATATATATTTTATTTTAGATTTTTCTAACTAAATTGACGTAAAGCGGCTTTATGAACTTCACAAGCACAAACACAAACATTGCTGCGTGTGCATCCCTTATTTTGTCCCCTGGAAACAGTTGTTGTGTTTCTAAATGCTTCACGATGTCACATTTTTAAGTTGTTTTTTTGCATGTTCTCTCAATTTGCCTTGTTTGAGCTCTCAGGGCCACGTAGAAATAGTAACCACCACTACCACAGAAAGACCAACATGTAAAGAATGATTTCAAACCCCTTCAGCTGAACTGTATTGCAGTATACGATAATACTTTAATGGTCAGATCAAGTCTGAAATTGGACTTGCGTCACAGCAGCTCCATGTGTAACATCAACATGGATAAATATCAATACATGAAAAACAAACAACAAACATTTAACACAATATTGGTTACATAAATCTGGTCTTGTACCTTGGGTGGGCTTCCTGCTGCTGTTGTGGTGGCCTTGTAGTAATGGAAGACCACCATTACGAGGAGCCAGTGGCCGTAGCAGAGGTGCCACACGATCATGTACAGAGGGTAGGTGCTGAGGATTGTGGGTAAAACGAACAGGTAGATGATGACCACAACTGAGGTGGTCAGCAGGACGACCAGGCAGACGAACACCTGAGAGAGGAAGAGAGATAGATAATCAAGCTAACGACTTATCGTACGACTTTTTTACGATATTAGGATTTTTTATAATCTTGATTGACCTTGAATTATTTACTTTGACGAAATGGATTTATCCTTAAAAAGATTGTCATCGCTTATGTCATTTTAACGTAATAGACTAAATGTACGAAACATGGAAATAAACTCAATTATTTTTAGGTTTTTTGACTTATCGTACGATATACGGAAACAACACTGATAATTATACACTTACCGTACAATATAGGGACATGATTGTTGACTTATTGTACGATAAATGGACATTAGCTTCGCCATTTTTAGGTCATTGAAGAAATTATTTACTTCGCGTCCATATTTTTTACGTTATCGACTTATCGTTAGATCGTCATCAACTCGATCATTTTAACGTAATAGACTAAACGTACAACATTATGTTTTTTTTTACTTATCGTACGATATACGGAAACAACAACGATAATTCTTACGTCACACACTTACTGTATGATACATGGACAAGAACATCATCATTTTTACGCTATCAACATATTTTACGGATGTACGGACATTACTTTAAAAATTTCACGTAATGCTGATTGTACAACCGTGACATTAACTCGATCATTTTAGGCTAACAACATTACATAAAGTAAATTCACATAATGGATTCATTGTATGGTTTTGAACATGTTTACGTTTGTCGTCTAGTACAATGCATTAAAATTAACTCGCTCATTTTTAATGCTATCAATTTATAATCAATATATGGATATGAACTCGATACATTTTAAGTAAGCAACTTATTTTTTACCCGTTCCAAATCACACTTTAAAAAAAAAATGTAATTCACGAAAGCATATATCGCAATTATTTCTTAGACAACAAATCACTCCACAAAGTATCCATCTAACGGGCCTACGTTTAAGATTGAGGATCATGTTTTTTGGGGGGGGTTGTTTTGGGGTCAAATAGGAACAAATAGATATCCAACAGCTCACCACTCCGAACCAGCGGGTCACATTATCCACAATCCAGTAGACTGGTTCGAAGGCACAGTCCAGCAGAGTGTCAGCGTTGGTGAGGCTGTTGAAGTACAGAGACCTGAGCAGCATCTTGCTGTAGCTCCACACCTCAAAACACCGCCCGCTGATCCAGGGTCTGTTTCCCCCGCATCCACCCCCCCTCTGTGGGCCTCGGCACCAACGCATCGCCAGCCTCATGGTGCGGGAGAGATGCCACCTCCAGCTGCTGCCCATACCACCACCACCACCTTTCCTACACACACTCTGACACACACACACACACAGACACACGGTCCAGCAGTTACAAACACAGGCGGCGTAAAACAGCAGCTCTTCGTAGCGCAGCATGACGGAGTTTTCAATTGATATCCTTCAAGTAGTGGGACCTCCACCCCTCGAAAAAAGCTCAACTCAAGTTCTGCTACACATGTCAGTCAAAGAAAACAAGGCCAGGCTCTCAGGTAACGCCCATCAGCACCTACCAATTAAACGTCTCCTGTTAATAATTCAGAGGCAAATCGACATTTTGAATATTCCTAGGAATTAAAAGTTCATTACTCATTGGAAGCCTGTGTTTCTATGCTATAACTTTGTGTGATTAGTCATAAAACAGTATATGTTTGGGACAATAACTTGCGCCTAAATAATCTATCTGACAGGTTTATGTTAAAGATGAAGGATCTTGGTTTTGGGGGTTGTTTGGGTCAAGTATAGGCAGAACAGATATTCAACATTTGGTGAGTAACGCCCATCAGCATCTACCAATCAAACGTCTCCTGTTAATAATTCAGAAGCAAATCGACATGTTGAATATTCCTAGGAATTCAAAGTTCATTACTCATTGAAAGAATGTGTTTCTATGCTATTACATTGTTTTAATAGGCATAAAACATTACATTAGTGGCATAAAAAGGTCTTAAAATACCAATTACCGTATATTGTTTTTCGAATTTATGACTTGCTCAAATATTGTCTATCTGACAGGCCTATAATAAAGATTAAGGATTTTGGTTTTGGGGGTTGTTTGGGTCGAGTAGGCAGAACAGATATTCAACATTTGTTGAGTAATGCCCATCAGTCTCCTGTTAATCATTCACAGCAAATCCACATCTCGAGGCCAGACAGTTGTTAGAAACTTGCGGTGGAGATGCAGAGAGGTAACTCTGTAAGAGGGAAATGCAACAGGATGAATGTCTTAAGCAAGAAGGAAATAAAACCTGATCCAGGGCTTCATTTCATGAAAGTGAGTATTGGTTACACAGATAAGGCTTGTTCGGGTCGGCATTAATAATGAAAGACACTAATCAGGGGTCCTTTATTAGGCAGTGAGGGTCAGGCCGGTCAACAACCACCTGTTTCAGATGCTACTTAAACTCAATTACTACAGTATCAATTAAAAATGCCTTGAGTGCATGACATGTTACTTGTTAGATGCTTTTATCCAAATCGACACATACTCAATACTGTGGGCAATCCCCACAGGAGCACTTTGGGGTGAAGTGTCTCAGGGACACAACGACATGCTGACTGCAGTGGGGTTTGAACCTGTGCTCCCCTGACCCCAACACCAAGGCACTAATCCACTGCGCCACACGCCTCAATATTAGGTTCAAATGAGGTAATCTAGCATAATATGTGACGTAATAATAATAATCCATATTAATCTGAAAAACCCATTTTTACCATGAAAGAAATTGATACAAAATAGTTGAATGATCCAAATAATTAGCCTGCATTTTCTGTCTCTTATAATTAAGTTAGAAAACTATGAATAAAAAAATGCATCTAATTAAAAACATATAATTAAAGCTGTGTGAAAGATACATTAGTTTATGAAGACGGTAACTCAAATAAGCCCAGGGTATTTTTTTTTAATATAGAGAGGCGAAGTCCCTCCCTTTCCTCCATGGGACCTTATTTCGGAAAAAGTATGTATTGAAGTCAAAGAGAGAAAGATTATCTTTTGATCCCGTTTGAATTGTGCCACGAGTTACACATATGATGTTTGTAAATTTAAAAAATAATTTTGCAAGTTAAAACAATTACAATGTGTCGTAAAAATGTGAAGAAACACTTTTGTTTGTGTGAAACCGCTCATCTCATCTCCCGTCTCGCACCACACACACAGACGGCCGTCACGTTGGCACATTTCACTTCTTTCTTTCAGAATGAGGCGGAAAGTATTAAAAGAGGTGAAAATCACTCCAAGTCTGGGCATGTTGAGAGCTGTACACACACAAGGGGAGTTAGTCGGTTCCGTAAGAGCCAGCATGCGGGACCGGGGTTCTGGGATTTGTAGTCTTTCTAGTTGCGTATTTTTCATACTCTTATATTTCAACAGTTTTACGACAAACTGTGACTTTTTTGAAATGGAAATTATTTTTTAAATCGACAAAACATCATCTGTGTAATTCGTGGCACAATTCAAACGGGATGGAAAGATAATCTTTCTCTCTCTCTTTCTGACTTCAATACATAATTTTTCCGCCTCTCTATTATGTAGAGCTGAAACGAAAAGCCAGTTGAATAGCCGTTTTATCAAAACACAAAACAAGTGACAATCAATCAATCAATCAATCAAGCAAATTTGGCAGACATTACTCTGTTCCAACCTTTAAAAATGTTTTGCTGCTTTATGTCACTGTGAATTCAATATGTATAGGTGTTGGACTCAGGCACGTGCACACATAGACATCAAAGTGGGCTTGAGCCCCTGCCCTTTTTCTTCGTCCAGAGAAAGTGCCCTTTTTTTTCCTTTTTAAATAAATGAATATATATCTACTGCTGTTTGCGCACAGTTTCCCTTTCCAAAAATATATTGATTGAATACAAAATAAAAATAATCATGTCAACCTCCCTCCCTCCACGTCTCGCGCACCGCGGTGCGGACCTCAGCAGTCACTTCAGACAGACAGGTAGCAGCACCTCCCACTTTACCATTTTATGCCGGCTTGGCTTGTTTGAAGGTGAGTGGTAATGAACAAATGACTAAGCTGCCAGTGCCTCGAGTTTACATCTAATTAGCCAAAATACAAAAACAAATATAGTTAACCAAGGTAGGCTAGCTAATGGATAAGTTAGCTCAAGGTTTAGCTAAGGCAATTTATCACGGGCAGACAGGCTAATGTACTGTACTTAAGGAGAGACACTAAAGGGGAATACAGTCAAATGTGTATCTAATAACGTCATCACAATCGCCACATTGATATGCAAATGAGGCGTTAACTATAGGCTAATTAAAATGCGCTAATTAAAATGCAGTTACCAAGGCATTGCAGGTGAAAAGGATCACCTCACAACTTCCCCAGATAGTTACTTACGTCAAGTCAGTATTTTCCCCGGAAATGTTATATTTAAATGCAGATTAGCTTTAAATCTATAGATCAATTCAGACAGGGTTGTAAGATGAACACCATTTATGTGTTTTTTTTATGTTTTCTTTCAATTAGAGTGAAAGAAAACATGGAAGCAAAATAGTAGCCAACATGAAAAAACGATCTTTTTGCCTGTAATGTCCTTAAACAGTGACTTCATAATTTTGATTGTTGGCTGCTCATTTAATAACTATTAATTGTACTAGTTTGTTGTCTGCTCTTGTGCTTGGTGAAAGAAGACCATTGTCTCTGTGTTAACTGATTCTTTTGTAGAATTCTGTTGAGTATTAAACAATTGCGTGAGTGTGAGGGTATTAAAATATGGGTCAGTAAGTCAGAGATGTGCAACTATATTTAACTTTTTGTTTTAAAACCTTTCTTTATAAATGATTATGGGAAGTGCCCTTTTTCTCACTTGAGCTCCTGCCCCCCAAGATGTCTGTGTGCACGTCGCTGACTCCTTGAAAACAAACAAGACATCTGATGACTTCAATCAAAGCTTTAAGAAGTAAATACACATTTGTATACAATGTTCTGACACTTCATAGACTCATTTACTAATCGCTGCTTACTTCATAACTCCATATTATGATTTAACTATCTTGAGTAGTTTATAGCTCCATGCTAAAATGCCACATTACAGGCATGTGATGCACTTTCTTTGAAAATACAGTTCTATCTATAGGGAGGTGTGTGGCACAGTGGGATAGTGCACTGGTGTTCGGACGGATCAAGGGGTCACAGGTTCAAACCCCACTCCAGTCAGCATGTCATTGTGTCCCTGAGACACTTCACCCCAAATTGCTCCTGTGGGGGTTGCCCACAGTATTGAGTATGTAAGTCGCTTTGGACAAACATGTAATACTATCTGATTTAATTAAACACAAATTGGACCTAATGTGACAGTAACAACTTCCTCTTCAGCTTGAATCATTCACTGAAGTTAAGATTAAATACTGTGTGAAATATACAAAACAATCTTAAGGCAGGATGTTGATAGTCACATTCTGCTGTTATCATGTAATAAAACTTCACAGTGAATATCACCTTTGTCCGGATGAGGGCCGAATAACTAAATGGACAATTGAGGTAAGAAAAATTGACAAAAATCCACATTATAATGATAGAAGACGACAATAAAACAGTAGAAGAAGAAGAAAGCTTTTCTCCAATTAGCTTCAATCTGTCATGATGCACCGTTAGCTATAAGCTAGCTTCCTCCAGCTAACTGCTACCCTTCCTCCACGATTAAGAGTCATTCATAATAAATAAACAGTATAGCAACCCAGACTTAAGTAGGCATTATGACATGATGTACCTGGTCAGGTGAAGAGGTGAATCAGCTCTACAGTGAGGTCATGAGCATGCTAACCTGTCAGCCATGTCTCCACTGACTGCAGAGGAGTACAGCTACAGAGAACCGGTGAAGATCGTTTGTTAAGCAGAGGTTTAATCAGCGGTAAAAACAGAAACGTCTTCCGCCTTAACTGGTGACTACAAACAGTTTGTTTTAAGTAAATGCAGCAATTTATGGTCAAATATTGTTGCACTAAGGGTGAATGTAATGTTAGTTTTCTCCGAGAAGCATATTATATGATGGAAAGTCCCTCTGCCACGTCTCTACCTGAATGTGTACAAATAAATTGTAATTGTAATAATGTGTATGTTTAAATACTATTTGCAGGCCTTTTTTTACAATAGTGTTCTATTTCCTTCGTCTCTATTTATACTTTACTGTAACAACGTAAATGTCCCCTTTGTAGGACGAATAAAGGAATTATGATTCTGAAAGGGTGTTTTGTGCCCAAATAAAGGTTTGAAGTGGGACCTCTTCTTTCTCTTTGATTCTTTAGTGCAACTCGTCCAGACACGCGCAATGTCTTCTGGGAAATGAAGTCATATTTGCTGTAACAGTTCATTAAAACGTCTCTAAAGCCAGGCTGTTGGTGTTATAAGTGTTAAAATAACACCATATTAAGTATTTATAGTACAATTCCTCACTATAACAACATGAAATATATAACAGAGAGCCCATTTTAAACCAAAAACAGCTTTTTTCCGAAATCTGGCAAAACCAGGAAGTACTGTGGTGTCATATGACTGCAAAAAAATGGCTGCGGTGCAGTGGTAAGATGCTTTTTTCTTATTTTTAAAGCTACGTATCTTCAGTATACATGTGTCTAATCGTGTATATAGTGATATTGTGCGGTTTGTGATATGTCCATGTAGTTTTAACGTGTTTATTGTGAGCTTAATTTAAATGTAGAGCCCCAAATGAAATGCTAACTGTTTTTTTGCAGGTTGTCAACATATCATTTCAAACCCAGTGCAGGTCTAATGGTTCATTAAATGCAATATTTGACTAGCTAGAGTTTGTTATAGTATGGCAAAGTGTCTGTCTTTGTGTTTAGTGCAATAGCTTTGTTTTGCATCAGTTGTAATCGTTTTTAATCAATAAACAGTGTGCTCTCTCAAATTAGTGTTAAGAGACCTCATAGTGTCTGTATTAGTCCACATGTCCACTGTATTTAGATCATTTACTTCAAGCTACCATTACCACACTGAAAATATTTCACCACAAGTTCAACATTTAAATATGAGTGTGTAAGTATGTGAAGTAACAGTATTGATTGTATTGCTGTACAATGTTCCCTTTCACTCTTGTACTATTTACATTGTTTCTGAATAAGACTTTTTGACAATGCTTTATCAGTTTATCAAACATTACAAATTAACATCACTGATGGGTTTCTTAAGCTGTCAGACAAATGTAGTGCAGTTAAAGGACACTACTTGCCTCTGAGATATTGTAGAGTAGAAGTACCTTGAATTAGTTCTTAAGTAAATGTTCTCTACTGTCCTGTGTGTCTGTTGTGTTTGAAGGCGATCCAGCGGGCGTAGCTACGATGCCGAGCTGCAGAAATGTCGTCCTGAGTTTGCTCCGGTGGATTTTGGAGACTATCATCCCCTCAAAGCCATCACGGTAAACAATGAGACATTACAACTGTCAGCTCTGCACACATGCATTCACAACATGTTGTTTTCTATAATAAAGTCACAGCATATGCATCCGTTCTGAATCCAACAAATTCAAACACAATCTGTTTGGGTTTGGGTACCTGATTGAAAAATGATTGAATTTAAAGGCTGTATAAACTCAGAATATCAGAAAATTAAATAAATGTCCATCCCAGTTATTCAATATTAGAAGTGTTATGTTTTAATATGTTGATTTGTGAA
The DNA here is from genome assembly GCF_949606895.1 of Notothenia rossii. Classification (NCBI taxonomy): domain Eukaryota; kingdom Metazoa; phylum Chordata; class Actinopteri; order Perciformes; family Nototheniidae; genus Notothenia; species Notothenia rossii. The sequence continues at coordinate 4,463,804 of NC_136910.1, forward strand.
TCCATAGCAAAAACACATTCCCTTTTCATATGAGAAAAGCAGAAACACAGCTTTTCTGTCATTTTTGCATGAAACGTCCTAATAAAAAGAAAAAGCATATTTCAGTTGTTTATACTTTTTTATTAACCCCCCTCCTCTCCCTGCAGGTGACGGACACTAAGACTCGTCGTGGAGCTCGTAAAGGCAGCACCTCTTCCTCCTCCTCCTCCTCTTCCTCCGTCCCCCCCGACCCCCTCAGCTCCCTGATGGACGGCACCGACCCGCTGTCCATGTTCGCTGCAGCCGAGACGCCCGCCATCACACACAGCGCCTCCGCAGGGGTCAGACACACACACACACACACACACAAACACACACACACACACACACACACACACACACACACACACACACACACACACACACACAGCGCCTCCAAAGGGGTCAGACACACACACACACACACACACACACACACACACACACACACACACAGCGCCTCTGCAGGGGTCAGACACATACACACACACACACACACACACACACACACACACACACACACACACACACACACACACACAGCGCCACCACGGGGGTCAGACACACACACACACACAGTGCCTCCACAGGGGTCAGACACACACACACACACACACACACACACACACACACACACACACACACACACACACACACACACACACAGCGCCTCCACAGGGGTCACACACACACACACACACACACCCACACACACACACACACACAGCGCCACCACGGGGGTCAGACACACACACACACACACACACAGCGCCTCCACAGGGGTCAGACACACACACACACACACACAAACTAGCCAATATATGCAAATCGTGGCGATATTGTAGGGGTGCTTTGAGGAACAAGTGGGACCGGTGAGATATAACATAGATGTGATAGAACAGGTTGGATTTCAGTCAAATACATAATTTTATTATAATTTTAAAACAGGAAAAGACAACACTTATTCCATAATACAGTATTACACTATCCCAAATCTAGTAAGATATCTACAGTAGCCTCATATCACGATATCCATAAAATAATTTGTATTTATTGTCTTAGTTGGACCATACATGTACTGTATTCAAAATACAAATACATTTCTTACATATATTATAAATAACAAGACAATGAAACATGCCTTAAGTCACAAAGCATTTTTCTGTGTTTTTTATGTGAAAAAATGTAATCATTCTAATCAAAAAGAATAATTGATAGTACAACAAAATGTTTTAAAAGGAAACATCAGCTGTTGGCAGGACCTATCATGCAAAATTCACTTTTTGATGTCTTTTATACATAAACATGTGTGTCAGGGAACTCACGCAGCGTCAGAAAATAAAACCCTCCCTCTTTTCCTCCGTACCCAAATCTCTAAAAACGGGGGAACAACGGAGCTGATCCAGATTTGCGTCCGATATGACGTAATATCTGAAATGTGGACCCACGGCCCAATCAGAAACGTTGCTATCAGAAACAATGCCCGACTGTTTTGGACGTAATATGGTCGGTGTTTACATTAGCATCGCTAACACTCAGAGCTAACCTGTACTGGAGAGCATGTGTGTGAAGAAGCAGGAAGTAAAAAGGAACTCACCTTGTGGTATAACCGGCAAGAGAGAAAGCCTTTGAGCTCCATACTGTTTCAGAGATAATCCTTGATAATCCATGATATGGCGTTTCATCACGGCAGTATTTAGTTTAGACAGTAGCTGCCGGGTCCCGCATGAGCTCAGACCCCTCCTTTTTATTATTTATTTTTTAAAGCTTTATTCCCCAAATCAGCACTTTAGAAACAGGAAGTGAAATAGAGGGATATGAGGCATGGCTAGAATGGGTGATCTGTTTGGTATTTTGAACAAAACACTTCATAGACATGTTTTTTATATATTTGTATATATCTGAGACCTATGCTATTGCCTAAACATAGCATGATAGGGGACCTTTAAACATTGATTGTTAGTATCCTACAGGAACATTAAAGGGAAGATAATAAAAGCAGTCTTTTTAATGAGAGCTTGTTTTGCTTCCAGGACCTGGGGAAGAAGAAGAAGGAGGAAGAGGCGGTGGGATCAGACTTTGAGCCGTGGTCTCTGAAGAGAGGAGAGATCCTGGCCAGGTTCACCACCACAGAGAAACTCTCCATCGTGAGTCAGACTCCATCAAACAGAAAGTAGTTTTGTGCGAAAAGAAAAGCTTAGTAAGACAGGAACCTAATTCTGAATAATTTTTGTCTTCATAGAATCTTTTCATGGGATCCGATCGAGGTAAGCCGTGAATTTGTAATTATAATATACAATAATTAAACTTTTACATTAACATTTCGGCATTAAAATATACATTATCACAAATACTTTCACAGTTTCCAAATCCATAGAAATTCATATTTTAATGAAAGTAACCTTTACCTTTGATCTTATTCACACTTTCCTCTGTTTCCATGTCATCATTTGCCACACCGCCCCAATCTATTTTGAGTTTTTTTGTTAGAAACCAAGAATGTATTGCCCCACTTCACAGCAATGGAAGCAATAATCCATGTGTGTGTTCTTACACAAAGTGACCGGCTCCTGTTGTCTCGTAGGGAAAGCTCCCAGTCCCGGATCCTCCGCCGTGTCGGAGAAAGTTCGGACTCGTCTGGAGGAGCTGGACGACCTGGAGGAGGTATGTTCATTCACGAGTTTAAAACTACATGTATTTGTCTGCATGGATGTAAACAGAATCATTTTATAGACATACGTTCTCAATAAAATGAGAACATGTGAAGTATTTCATTCACACAGGATGTTTTTATCATATAGATAGATAGATGGATGGATGGATGGATGGATAGGTGGATAGATAGATAGATGGATAGATGGATAGATAGATGGATGGATGGATGGATAGGTGGATAGATAGATGGATAGATGGATAGATAGATGGATGGATGGATGGATGGATGGAGGATGGATGGATAGATGGATAGATGGATGGATAGATAGATGGATGGATGGATAGATGGATGGATAGATGGATAGATGGATGGATAGATGGATGGATAGATGGATGGATAGATAGATGGATAGATGGATGGATAGATGGATGGATGGATGGATGGATGGATGGATGGATAGATGGATGGATAGATGGATATATGGATAGTTAACACATACTAATTAAAAAGAAAACACACAAACGTGTGTGTGTGTGTGTGTGTGTGTGTGTGTGTGTGTGTGTGTGTGTGTGTGTGTGTGTGTGTGTGTGTGTGTGTGTGTGTGTGTGTGTGTGTGTGTGTGTGTGTGTGTGTGTGTGTGTGTGTGTGTGTGTGTGTGTGTGTGTGTGTGTGTGTGTGTGTGTGTGTGTGTAGGGTTCCCAGAAGGAGCTGCTGAACCTCTCTCAGCAGGATTATGCAAACCGCATCGAGGAGCTGAACCAGTCCCTGAAGGAGGCGTGGTCCTCCGATCAGAAGGTCAAAGCTCTGAAGATCGTCATCCAGGTACCAAGAAGATAGAGACACTCAAAAAACTAAACATGGAGTCCAGAATCAGAATCAGATCAGAATACCTTTATTAGTCCTACAGAGGGGAAAGGTTAGACCCTCCAGAAAAACGCGCATAATCAGCAAAATGGCGCAGATTTTTAAAAATCCGCATATTTATCAAAAGGCCGCATAATCCCCGCATTTTTCCACACAAAGTTGAGAGAGAAAAAAGTGAACTCGTCTTGACGTGACGTCATCAGCTCGCGCATCACAGAATGTAAACAACACTGTATAGAGTGAACGTGTGGAGCTCACACGATAGAGAAAACACCAAGATGAACAAATCTAAGGCATCTCATTTACCGACGAACATTTCTACTAAAGACCGGGCAAAAAGTGGGGGCAAACTATTCTGCACCCCGTGCAACTGTGTGTTGGAGCATAAGAGAAAATCGACGTGACGACCCACTTTGATTCATTCAAACATTCGAAAATGCTTTCTGCTGCTGCGGACAAGAAAGCCAAACAACTCACGTTCACCGAGGGATCAACCTCCAAAACCCTTTCGAGGGCTACAAGAAACAAAGTGAGTAGCCTACAAGATTGAAGCTGGTCAGATAACGCACGAGTAAATGAAAACAGAATGAGGCGGAGAAGTGTGTGTGTGTGGGGGGGGGGGGGGGGATTAAAATAGCCAATTGCTTTTACAATAAATAAACATTGAATGTGTTTAATTGAATAGTAAATGGGTTTAACGTTAGTGGCAGGTTGTGTGTGAGAGAGAATAAATAGGACAGCCCAATATTTTAAAAAATTGTTATTCTTTTTTCCCGCATATTTAGCATATTTAGCATATTTCGCGACTTTCCGCATATTTCGCAACTTCCCGCAATTTCACCGCATAAAATCACATAAAAAACCCGGATGTTTAATCGCATAATCAAGGATTTTAGCCCACGTTTTTCTGGAGGGTCTAAAAGGTGCATTGTTACAGCAGAAAAGAGCCAAAGACAGTATTGTCCGAAAGTAATCCTTCAAAGACTCCTTGACTCCAAAACATAGTAAACTCATATCAACAGCTGGTCAAATAAACAACATCTAATATCATGTATATTATTATATATTATTATTATGTATTATTATTATGTAAGGATTTATTTTACCTTGATGATAAGACTTCAAAAACTGGGTCTTTTATGTTTAGATACCTTGAAAGTGCTTGAAAAAGTACATCAATTGAACTCGTAGTAAGCACGAAAAACAGTCTTAATATCCTCCTCTTGATTTAGAAATCTTTTTATTTGTTCCAGTGCTCGAAGCTCCTCTCCGACACCTCAGTGATCCAGTTCTACCCCAGCAAATTCGTCCTCATCACAGACATCCTGGACACTTTTGGTGAGTAAAATATCCTTTTGTCTTCTAATTGATTTAAAAAATAAAACGTTTTCCGACTGTAGTCTCACTTCTCTGCAGGCCGGCTGGTGTTCGACAGGATCTGGACGATGTGTTCGGACCCTCGGACCCTTCCAGGTAAACACAGGATGTTTTAAAGGTCACCTATTCTGCAAAATCCTCTTCTTCATGTCTCTTCTACATCAACATGTGTCCCCTCTTCTTCATGTCTCTTCTACATCACCATGTGTCCCCTCTTCTCCATGTCTCTTCTACATCAACATGTGTCCCCTCTTCTTCATGTCTCCTCTACATCAACATGTGTCCCCTCTTCTTCTTGTCTCTTCTACATCAACATGTGTCCCCTCTTCTTCATGTCTCTTCTACATCAACATGTGTCCCCTCTTCTTCATGTCTCTTCTACATCACCATGTGTCCCCTCTTCTCCATGTCTCTTCTACATCAACATGTGTCCCCTCTTCTTCATGTCTCCTCTACATCAACATGTGTCCCCTCTTCTTCTTGTCTCTTCTACATCAACAGTTGTCCCCTCTTCTTCATGTCTCTTCTACATCAACATGTGTCCCCTCTTCTCATGTCTCTTCTACATCAACATGTGTCCCCTCTTCTCATGTCTCTTCTACATCAACATGTGTCCCCTCTTCTTCATGTCTCTTCTACATCAACATGTGTCCCCTCTTCTCCATGTCTCTTCTACATCAACATGTGTCCCCTCTTCTTCATGTCTCTTCTACATCAACATGTGTCCCCTCTTCTTCATGTCTCTTCTACATCAACATGTGTCCCCTCTTCTCCATGTCTCTTCTACATCAACATGTGTCCCCTCTTCTTCATGTCTCTTCTTCATCAACATGTGTCCCCTCTTCTTCATGTCTCTTCAACATCAACATGTGTCCCCTCTTCTTCATGTCTCTTCTACATCAACATGTGTCCCCTCTGTGGAAAGAGACTCTGAAAGTTTCAGGAACAAAGATTCTCTCTCTTTTTGATCCATTTCTATAAAAACCTGTCTGAAAACGAGCTGATCAGATTTTGGCCACTTTATGATGTCATAACGATGTTTTGTCTTGTGTAGCCATTAGCCAATCAGCAACCAAGGTACCCCCCCCCCCCCCCCTTATCACCTGAATCTCCTCCTAGAGCTCCATTGAGTTCTTTGTAACCAAATCTCTCTCAGAGGGGCGTAGGGAGGGGCTCCTTATTTTCATCTAAAGTAACAGACAGAGAATCAGCACTTTGGAAACAGGGCTGAAACAGAGGGGATTATGGGTAATGCTGCAATGATCTTGGTGTTTCAGCCAATCAGAGACAGGCTCTGTATATATCTGAGACCTGTGATATATTGATGAAAAACAGAATAATAGGGGACCTTTTAATCTAAACATTTCGACTGGATTGTAGTTTCTGAGGTGATGGATTTATGGTGTGTTTTCCTCAGAGTCGTTCACCGTGGACGATGTGAACGACACGGCGAAGGAGACGTGCCTCAACTGGTTCTTTAAGATCGCCTCCATCAGAGAGCTGCTGCCCAGACTGTATCCTCTCAGACTCATTCTTTACTGTGTGTTATTATATTATCTGTGTTTTAATCTGCTCCCTAAAGGAAAGGACGCCAGGGAAATAACATCTGGGAAAACATGAACAAGTGTCGCATTTGAATTTCTTTCGACGGTAGAATTGAAACACTCGTTAAAACAGTTTTTCTCTTTGACCTCTGTGATCAGATATGTAGAGGCTGCTATTCTCAAGTGTAACCGCTTCCTGAACAAAAGGTGAGTTTCCTTCCTTAATTAATGCACCCTAATTCACCTTTACGAGCTACCTATAACACATGATGGATTCAGGGGGTTCAGTTCAGCAACATTAGATTACATTGACACGTCTTTCTACATCAGAATGACATTTGAGGGTTATTTGAAGTATTTGGGAATAGTCCTTTTTGCTTATTGTTAGAAAAATCTCTCTCGTCACCGACTTGAGCTTCAATCTCAGGATCCATGTATTTCTCATCTTCTCAAGAATGGAAGTATTCATCACAAACAGAGCATTTTTTTCAAAATTCAGACTTTTTTCAAAAAATCTGGAATTATTTCAAAAAACCTAAAAATTCGGACTTTTTTTCTCAAACTTCGGACATTTTTCTAAAAATTCGTTATTTTTTCTCAAAAATAAAAATATTCTGACTTTTTCTCAAAATTCAGGTTTTTTTCCTCAAAATTCAGACTTTTTTCTAAAAATCTGGAATTATTTCAAAAAACCTCAAAATTCGGACTTTTTTCTGAAAATGCGGACTTTTTTCTCAAAATTCGGTATTTTTTCTCAAAAATAGATTTTTTTCACTCAAAATTCAGACTTCTTCTCAAAATCACTATTTTTTCAAAATTAAGACTTTTTCCTCAAAATTCAGACTTTTTTCTAAAAATCTGGAATTATTTCAAAAAACCTCAAAATTAAGACTTTTTCCTCAAAATCTGGAATTATTTCAAAAAAACTCTAAAAATTCTGACTTTTTTTCTCAAAATTCTGACTTTTTTCAAAAAATTAAAAAATTCTGACTTTTTCTCAAAATTCTGACTTTTTCTGAATACTTAAAATTGTTAATAACCCCTGGTCCCCGGCTCGAGCTTCAATCTCAGGATCCATGTATCTGTGATCCTCTACAGAATGGAAGTAGTCATCACATACAGAGCATCAACTAGTTCCTGAACAGTGTCCTTCACATGCTGATATCCAAGAGAGGGAGTTCCACAGTCACAAGATGGAGGAATAGAAAGCAGTATTCAATGTTTACTTCAGATTAGCTCCACGTCAGAAATGATCATGCTTGTCATATGTCTCTCTCCATAGAGGCTGAATCATCATGTTAATCACATAGCTATCATATGCCTCAAACAGTCCTGATGCTCTTCTAGGTAATCACACATCCTGTCATGTTCACAGCTACAGTTGATACCTTTGATATCATGTGTCATATTACCCTCTTGCCCTCTCTTTCTGTCCCTCCTCTCTTCCCAGTGGGATTCAGGAGACCCTTCCCCGGCTGACGGCCATGATCAGAGGGATTGGAGACCCTCTGGTGGCAGCGTACGCCCGAGCCTACCTCTGCAGGGTGAGACGTGCTGGCTTTCATCAATGTTCATGTCTCGTGATTCTGATCTGGAGGCATTTTTTTTTTATCTTCCTATGTTCCTTATTTCTCTGTAAAATGTGCGGGCAAAAAAAAAAGGTACAGCTGATCTATACGTTCTTTTTTCACCCCATGAAAAACATTTTTGTTTTGCAGGTGGACTATTATTATTATTAGACTTTGTTTTTCAGGATAATTTAAAGTTAATTTTAAGTATGTTTTGTACTTTTTTGTATTTAAAACTGTGAAACAGGTGGGTGGGGAAAACCTGGTGTTTTCCATTAGAAGAGAGGTGTCACCTATTATTGTATTTGAAAATAAATGAAACTGAGAAACCAAAGAAACATTTACCTGTTCCTAAATCATAAACACAGGTGAGAATTCTTTTTGCATCAGATTTAGAAAAATATTGTAGGCTATAGTTTATAGTATAGAGAGGCGAAGTCCCGCCCATCTACTTCCGCCCCATGGGACCTTATTTTGGAAAAAGTATGTATTGAAGTCAATGGAGAGAGAGAGATTATCTTTTGATCCCGTTTGAATTGTGCCACGAATTACACATATGATGTTTGTCAATCTTAAATAATTATTTCCATGTCAAAAAAGTCAGTTTGTCGTAAAACTGTTGAAATATAAGACTATGACAGATACGCAACTAGAAAGACTACAAATCCCAGAATCCCGATCCCGCATGCTGGCTCTCACGGAACCGACTAACTCCCCTTGTGTGTATGTACAGCTCTCAACATGCCCAGACTTGGAGTGATTTTCACCTCTTTTAATACTTTCCGCCTCATTCTGAAAGAAAGAAGTGAAATGTGCCAACGTGACGGCCGTCTTGGTGTGTGGTGCGAGATGGGAGATGTAGCTCATTGAGCGGTTTCACACAAAAAAATGTGTTACTTCACAGTTTTACGACACATTTAGATTTTTTTGACTTGTAAAATGATCTTTTAAATTGACAAACATCATATGTGTAATTCGTGGCACAATTCAAACGGGATCGAAAGATAATCTTTCTCTCTCCATTGACTTCAATACATACTTTTTCAGAAATAAGGTCCCATGGAGCTCCCCCGGAAAGGGAGGGACTTCGCCTCTCTATAGTTTTTTTGTCCTTTCATAGTTAAGAGAGACGGGGGCGAAATGTAGTTTTTTCACTTTTGCTGCTGTTTTTGACCACTAACTTTCCTTTTAGGACTAAACCTGTGCACAAAGAGTTAATAATAATAATAACACATTTTATTTGTAAAGCCCCTTTCTTTGCTAAAAGTAAACCCAAAGTGCTACAAGGGGCGAAATAAATAAGTTATTTAATTGACTCGAGTTTCTTATTTAAATTCAGTCTACTCATTTTATTTGCATTTATCCGTACTTTCCCTTTGCTGTAACGCTGTGGGACGAATAAAGGATCTCTGATTATTATATGATACGATGAGACTTTCATGGTCCGATCAAGTCTGAAATGTGACTTGCATCACAGCAGCTCCATGTGTAACATCTACAGAAACATATCAAGACACAATACATGGAAAACAAACAACAAACATTTAATATAACAGAACGATCAGTGAGAGACAAGCTGCTCAAAGAGCCTTCAGCGTGCATCTGATTTGATTCAGCTCTGTATTTACAGAGTGGGTCTGATACTTATGAGTCTCTGTCTGTGTGCAGGTGGGCATGGAGGTGGCCCCCCAGCTGAAGGACAGCCTGAACAGGAACTTCTTCGACCTGCTGGGCTCCTTCAGGCAGATCAGCAGCGAGAGCGTCCAGAACCAGCTGGTGCTGCAGAGGGTGGAGATCCCCGAGTATCTGACCCTCTACTCCCCCGCCATCAACTGGATCCTGCAGTGCATCGCCTACAGAGCTCCAGAGGTAAACCGTTTTTATGGAGATATACATAAAAACCACACCCGCCTCAGTTTACAGTCCACTCAAATCTACACGTTATTGCTCACACACACACACACACACACACACACACACACACACACATACCATGTATACATCACTTCAGGGGATATTACATTGACTTACATGCATTTCCTGGAGACTTATCCTAACCTTAACCATAACCAACACATGCCTAACCCCAACCCTTACCCTAACCAAGTCTTCATCCTAAGATTAATGATTCCCCTCATGGGGACCTCCAATTTGTCCCCATAAGGGGGGCGAGTCCCCACACGTGACTGTGTAAACAGATTTAGGTCCCCACAAGTATAGTAATGCTAGGCCACACACACACACACACACACACACACACACACACACACACACACACACACACACACAGGGTTGGGTTGTAACGGAATACATGTAACGGCGTTACGTAATCAGAATACGAAGATCAAGTACCTGTATTCGGCTCGCGTTACATTTGAAAAACGAGTAATCTGATTACAGTTACTTTCGTAAATCTGAAGTGAATACTTTTTGGATTACTTAGTGGAATTATTGGTGGAAAAGTTTCCTCACAAAATGTAATATTCATTACCAGCAGATCTGTGTGCACGGCGCTGCACACAGATCTGCCTCTTACATTATTTTGAGGTTCAACTAGAGTTGGAGTAACAAATGTTTGAATGTGTTTGTGTTTTAACTTCCAGCCTCTGCTGATGGAGATGATGGAGAGATGCAAGAAGCTGGGGAACAAGTGAGTGCTTTTAAAGACACGTATATCTCCTGAGAGAAATGAAGACACGTCTAATTGTTGTCTAGTAGAATGCTACCTTTGGACCAACAGGAAACAAAATAGAATTACAAATCCAATCTGCCACCATCTCACTGTTTCAGAGACTGGTTCAGTTCGTAGGCTTTTATATTAAGAAATGTTTCTACCAACAGATTTTCATGGATTAGACTTTTTACAACACAGATTTGAACATGTTCCCGCTTCCCACAGTGCTTTGCTGCTGAACTCGGTGATGAGGGCGTTCAGAGCGGAGTTTGTCGCAGCTCGAGCCACAGACTTCATCGGGATGATCAAAGACTGCGACGAGGCCGGGTTCCCAAAGGTGGGAAAACATCAACAATTATAATATATTCATCCCTGACATGTAGATATGAGAAGGAACACACTGTACACAACCCTCGAATGTTCAAATTTCACACAGGAAATGTGAGTTTATGGATTTTTTTTACATGTATCACATTACACAAACACAACCGAACATTCCCCAACATTAGACATATGGCAGATTACAAAATAATGCTAAAAAATCAGTTTGAAGTACAGACCGAGAATATAATTACATTTGCAAATTAACAAATTCTCCAAATAGATGAACCATATTCAACATTTCCTCACAGTAGCTTAGTCTTTTCAATGTGAGTTTATTCTACTGTTCAGTACAATGACATATTGGGCCATTGTAGGTCAGAACTATTTCAAAATAGGGAGCCGGGGGAGAGGGGGGGTTATATTTGGGGAATATTCACTACGATTATAACGTAAAAACATAGCCAGCAAATACGTTCCCTGAGCTACGCTGGCAAAAGACAAAGGCTTTATACTTTGAAGGGACGCCTGTGTCGCCGGTTTTAATACTAGAAGTAGTAGTAGGAAAAAAAACACACAAATGTTTGACTTAATTTTCAGACATTTTGCATTTTTTCCTCGTATAAAAATATGGAAATCATTTATTTCTGTTAATTTCCAGCTGAATTTCTCCTTTCTGTTTCATTTACCCTTCAAAGGTCGTAATACACTCTCATAGGTTTATGTTAAAGCATATTAAATGTGCTTTGAATGTATTTCCCCCCCATACAGCACCTGTTGTTCGGCTCTCTGGGCCGCAGCGTGGCCTGTGCCGACCCTCCAGAGTCTGAGCGGCTCACCATCCTGAACGAAGCCTGGAAGGTGGTCACGAAAGTCCGCAGCCCTCAGGTACTGAAGAGCTGCTGCTGCCACATGTGGAGGACATTCTTAAGAGAAACTGATAAATGCTTCGTGGACAAAGTTTGTCTTTTGTTATATTTAATAAAGTAATAAAGAAACGATCCCAAATGTAGGAACAGAGCAACTTCACCCTGAGAGGATTCTGCACCCAGAACACAGCTCACAGGCACACTATAGAGTGGAGAATATCCAACTGGTCCCACCCTTAAATTCATTTAGGCATCATCTAAACATCCCATCTGTAAAGGTCCCATGTCATTTCTACTGATCATAATTCCATTGTTGAGGTCTACTAGAATATAGTTACATTGTGCAATGTTCCAAACTCACATTGGTTTCTCATACAGCATCTCTGTATAGTATGTGTATTCACTCTCTGTCCTAAACGCCTTGTTGGAGCTCCTGCCCCCCCCCCCCCTCCCTGTGAGCCCAGTGTGCTCTGATTGGTCGGGACGTTGTGAGGCTCGTTGCTGCGAGGAGCAGACAGGTTTCCGGGTCGGCGATACAGCGAGACACAGCTAAACTTATCCTGAGCACACAAACACTCACAGCCGAAGTAAAAACAATAAGTGTGGCTTGATATTGAGTAAGAAAAAGGTTTATAACGCTGTGAGAATGGGTCTGCAAAGAGCATTTCTCCACCATCCCAACTCGTCTATTACCAGCGTTCAGGGAGCTCTATGCAAGTCAATGGGACTCCCTGTTAGTTAGCCAAGGGGTCCTGGTATGTGAGGGGCTCCAAGGATTGGTCCATTTGGGCCAATCCGGTCATTTGTTGTTGATCTGGGTGTTCACACGTCACAGAACCCAGGAAGCAAACAATGGAAAACGAGAAATGTCCAACGAGGCGTTCTGGGGCAGCATAGACAGGTCTTCTCTGTGTTAGAGTTTTACTCGGTAATAACCGGAGAAGCATGACATGGGCCCTTTAAGCCTTTAAACCTCCCTCGTCCTTAACCATTTGCAAATCCATCTTTTACTTCCTTTGCCCTCCTGAAATGTAATTTGACACGACACCACACAGCTGTTAACAAAAAAATGTTTTCTAAGCCTCTGAATGTGATCGCTCCTCAGGATTACATCACCTGCGCTGAGATCTGGGTGGAGTTCACCTGCCGACACTTCGCCGTGAGTGACGCTCACCTGTAACGCCTTTTTATTGCATCTTATTACGAGATTTGAATCACTTTTGATCACCTTTTTTTCTTCCTCTTCCTCTCAGAAACGTGAGGTGAACACGGTTCTGGCGGACATCATCAAACACATGACTCCGGACCGGGCCTTTGAGGACGCGTATCCTCAGGTGAGCAGCACACAGAAATCCAAATGTTTCTCTTTTTAAATTATAAGATATTAAATTATAATTAGCTGCAGCCGCTTTAAAGTGACTAAACATGGCTGCCTTGTTAATGCAGTAAAGCAGTAGTGTTCATTTTCGTCGTATATGTTGTTACGTTGTGATCTGCTGCTGCTGCCGTCTTGGCTTTCCACTGTAACACATAAAACCGTAGTAAACTATAGGCAAACTTCTTTTTTTTTTAATCCCCTTTTCTCCTTAAAACATATCCATTCTCCGTACTTTTTTTCTACCTCCAGCTGCAGTCAGTGATCAGGAAGATCCTCACCTACTTCCAGGACTTCTCCGTCCTCTTCTCCATGGTGAGCGGACGCAACACGATGGAAATAATCCATAAGGAGTGTTTTTTCAGCTTCTAAATGCCCCCCCATGTTTCTGTTTCTCAGGAGCGTTTCCTGCCGTTCCTCGACATGTTCCAGAAGGACAGTGTGAGGGTGGAGGTGTGCAGATCCATCATGGAGGTCTTCATCAAGTAAGAGTTCCCCCAGAGTCTGATGGATGAGACTTATTTATACTTTGTGACATAAAAAACATTAAGAATCTTGACTTTGCCTCCTGCAGAAACCAGGTGGACCCGACCAGAGACCCGGTCATCCTGAACGCCATGCTGCACATCTGCAAGACCATGCACGACTCCGTCAAGTACGCTGTGTGTGTGTGTGTGTGTGTGTGTGTGTGTGTGTGTGTGTGTGTGTGTGTGTGTGTGTGTGTGTGTGTGTGTGTGTGTGTGTGTGTGTGTGTGTGTGTGTGTGTGTGTGTGTGTGTGTGTGTGTGTGTGTGTGTGTGTGTGTGTGTGTGTGTGTGTGTGTGTGTGTGTGTGTGTGTGTGTGTGTGTGTGTGTGTGTGTGTGTGTGTGTGTGTGTGTGTGTGTGTGTGTGTGTGATTTACCTACAATATCAACCATAAACCGTTGTACCTTAATACCTATTATGCAAAATCCACTTTTCCATGTCTCTTCTACATCAACATGTGTCCCCTCTTCTTCATGTCTCTTCTACATCAACATGTGTCCCCTCTTCTCCATGTCTCTTCTACATCAACATGTGTCCCCTCTTCTCCATGTCTCTTCTACATCAACATGTGTCCCCTCTTCTTCATGTCTCTTCTACATCAACATGTGTCCCCTCTTCTTCATGTCTCTTCTACATCAACATGTGTCCCCTCTTCTTCATGTCTCTTCTACATCAACATGTGTCCCCTCTTCTTCATGTCTCTTCTACATCAACATGTGTCCCCTCTTCTCCATGTCTCTTCTACATCAACATGTGTCCCCTCTTCTCCATGTCTCTTCTACATCAACATGTGTCCCCTCTTCTTCATGTCTCTTCTACATCAACATGTGTCCCCTCTTCTCCATGTCTCTTCTACATCAACATGTGTCCCCTCTTCTTCATGTCTCTTCTACATCAACATGTGTCCCCTCTTCTCCATGTCTCTTCTACATCAACATGTGTCCCCTCTTCTTCATGTCTCTTCTACATCAACATGTGTCCCCTCTTCTCCATGTCTCTTCTACATCAACATGTGTCCCCTCTTCTTCATGTCTCTTCTACATCAACATGTGTCCCCTCTTCTCTATGTCTCTTCTACATCAACATGTGTCCCCTCTTCTTCATGTCTCTTCTACATCAACATGTGTCCCCTCTGTGGAAAGACACTCTGAAAGTTTCTGGAACAAAGATTCTCTCTCTTTTTGATCCATTTCTATAAAAACCTGTCTGAAAATGAGCTGATCAGATTTTGGCCACTTTATGATGTCATAACGATGTTTTGTCTTGTGTAACCATTAGCCAATCAGCAACCAAGGTAACCCCCCCCCCCCCCCCCTTATCACCTGAATCTCCTCCTAGAGCACCATTGAGTTCTTTGTAACCAAATTTCTCTCAGAGGGGCGTGGGGAGGGGCTCCTTATTTTCATCTAAAGTAACAGATAGAGAATCAGCACTTTGGAAACAGGGCTGAAACAGAGGGGATTATGGGTAATGCTGCAATGACATATTTGGTGTTTCAACCAATCAGAGACAGGCTCTGTATATATCTGAGACCTGTAACATATTGATGAAAAACCGTATAATAGGGGACCTTTTAATTACTGACATAACCCCCCCCCCCAGGATATGTTGTAAGGCTCTGCGTAACATTTGCTTGTATTGAATATAACTATAAGAAATATATGTTGATCTGAATTCTCTGCATCAGTCCTCTCCTCTGTCTGTTTGCAGCGCTCTGACTCTGGAGGATGAGAAGAGATCTCTGTCCCTGCTCATCATCGGCTTCATCCGCATGGTGAGAGTGCTCAGGCTTTCCTCCAAACGTTAGACATTTTATATTTGCTTGTGCTCAAGAAAGCTAGTTATTTAATAAGGTTAATTTTTTCTTTAATAAAAGCTTGGCACAGTCATTACAAGCCGGAATACTGTATATGTTGGGGACTATTTTCAGCGGTGGATTAATACACATCTTGGTGCAAAGAAAAGTCCTTATTGTGAGATCTTAATTCACCAATTTATGAAGTCATGATTTTGAGAACGTTTTTGACATTCAGGACATTTTCTTTTTGCGTCACATTGCCAGATAGGGGCTTTTAAAGTTACTAATCTTCCTTTCTATCTGTAAGTAAATTACACTAAGTAACAAAAGCACTTTTTTCTCTCTCCTCACCCACATGTTCTGTCCGTGTGGATGCCAGGTTTCTTTTGGTCGTGACTTCGAGCAGCAGCTGAGTTTCTGTGTGGAGGCCAGAGCGTCGTTCTGTAACCTGGAGTCCGTGCTGGTGCAGCTCATTCACGTCAGTAATGATCTGGGTTATTTAAGCAATAGCTCACGAGTCACGACAGGCCGTGATATATGCTCATTATATCACAGCTAAGGGGCGTGGTTCGGCCCGACGCGACGCGAAAAACAGTTTGCTTTTCAGCCCAACGGTATACTGTTTTTCTCAGACGCGGATGGATACTGACTTGTTGTGAAAAGTAACTTACAATTCTACCTGTGGTGTACGCTCAGTATATCACGGCTAAGAACCAATCAGATTGCTTGATTTGACTTGTCCGTTTTATAAATGTTTAATATATACTTCATACACACACAACACACTCCTTAAAGCTCACTGTGTGTTTGCAGACGGTGAACACGCTGGCCATGGAGACCAGCAGCGTGATGAGAGGGAATCACTCCCGAAAAACAGCAGCCTTCGTCCGGGTGAGTCGTCACACACACATCTGACTAATTGTATTTATTTATTATGTTATTTAATTACATTTTTTTTTCGTTTTTCATTTGTATCAATATTTATGTATTTATTAATTATTTGTTCTTATTTATATATTTTATTTATTCATCTATTTATTTAACTAGGAACATGCATTAAAAGATATACAAATAAAACACTACAAACATTAAAAAGTCTTTATCACACTAAGTTTTAAACACATTTACCAGTAAAGCTATCAAATAACAATTAATTGCTTTTTCCGGGCATTTTTATTGATATAGCACTTTTCAACACAAGGCACATTAGAAACATTAAAAAGTAAATGTGAATAACACAGGTTCATGAATAAAAGTTCCAGTGCAGTGTGAGATGTGAATAGTTCAAAAAGAAAAGTCTTCAGACTGGATTTCAAAGTAGTCAGAGTTGCAGCGGACCTGCAGGTTTGTTCCAGATATTTGACAAGACCCCTGACCACATTCTCACATTCCCCTACTACCCCTAGACCCCCTGTGTTAAGACTTCCCTCATGAGTCTTTGGCCTTCAAACCACTTTTCTAGAGTAAAAGTCCTCTCATTGTAAATGCAGGTGGAAGTGTAATCCAGTAATGAATACCTGACCCCTGCAGGCCACCATACTTTGCTCCAGGATTTGTGATTTTGAGATTCCAGCAGAGCCTGAGAAGCATTCAGCTCAGCGTTGGCTTCCCACGTCGGATGCTTTGAATGTATATTCTTCTCCTCCCTGCAGGCGTGCGCGGCGTACAGCTTCATCACCGTCCCGTCTCTCAGCAGCATCTTCAGCCGCCTCAGCCTCTACCTGCTGTCGGGTCAGGTCGCTCTCGCCAACCAGTGTCTGTCCCAGGGTGAGAGCTGCTCCATTTAAACTCCTAACACGTTGAAAACATCCAGATCAAGTTCAGTACTAAGCTTTTGTTGCCTTGAATTCTTGAAAAATGTCGTTGTTCTTTCACGCTTCCATGGTGGACGTAGAATGGAGAAATGGAGAAACAGCAAAACTATATCGAAACATCTGTTTTAAAAACTCTCACAAAAGTCATGCATTATCATTTAGGTCTGATTTATCAAGTTGGAAGTTCACTATTTCCCAAAACTCATGCATATTCACTTAAACATTACTATTCTGACTTGCACAGAGGAGTAGAGTGCCTTTGCAAAAGTGAGCGTTTTTGCTGCGGCGTTTTCAGATTTACGTGAAAATACATGTGATTGTGAAGTAGTGAGCTAGATAATAATAATAATACATTTTATTTGGGGGGCGCCTTTCATAGCACCCAAGGACACCTTACAGGGCATAGGGTAATATAGGGAACCATTAAAATGTCAGCCGGGGTAAAACAAGTCAAACAACAGGAAATGGACACAAAAGGCATAGGCGGATTTTGCGGAGGGGAATTGCCCCCCCTAGTGGCTGAAATATTTTACAGCATTACTACGTCGAAAACTGTTCCAATATAAATATTTGGTATATCAATATTTTAATAAGGTAGTTCACTGGTTAATAATATTGTA
>NC_136910.1:4482026-4532026 GCF_949606895.1 Notothenia rossii
ATCCGGCGAACACAACTTGAACCCGGACGTGTTTGTTGTGTTGGTGCCTGTTGGAGTATTCTTCATTTCAATATCGGATTTATCTGAGGCCCCCTCGGCTCCGCCTCTTTGCCCTTATTTGGATCAGGCTATTAGACTCTGACGTCACCGTCGAGCCGTTAGTGGCCGACTCCGCCTACTAAGGGATTCTCAGCAACTCTGCAGAAACCTATGGGTGACGTCACGGACCCTACGTCCATTTACAGTCTATGGTTGAAACACTGACTAAGATAACAGTCACAGTAATATTCAACTATCTTTCCGAATCTGACAATGTATTAAAGTTGATGCAGTCATGTTAGTTGAGCCTTATTCCGAATGAGGCATGGCTTCCAATTTAGACATGTCGGGTTATAGGATAATTTTGTAGACGTGTGTGCAGTGCATTTTGAATAGCATCTCAAGGAGTTTTTTTAAACATGACTCATTTTCTGTAACTAGAGAAACTTGCCAAACAGAAAACCCCTCATTTCAGGTCAAAAGGAGAAACACACCTACTTTTAACAATTTCAAAGACTTGGATATAAAAAAGTGTATGGATATGCACAAATAATCCAATGGTACACTTTTTAACAAAGAGGGTTGACAAAAGGAAAAGTGCGAGTCCCCAACAGCTGGTTACTATTACTATTGTCTTTTTCTAAATAAGGGTAAATCATTGTTACCGTGTTGCTTTATGCCAAGAGACTACTTTTTATGTTTCTCGAGTTATAGTGGTTAACAGTGGGCTTTTTGTTCCCTCTTCTTGGTCTCAGTGGACTCCAACGAGACCCTGTATGGAGGAGACCCCAAGTTTCTGTCTGAGATCAACAAGCTGTGTGAGACTCTGATCGGACAGATCCTGGATCAGCTGAAGACGCTCGGCCGGGACGAGGTGAGGCAGAAACTCCTCCTCCTCTCATTTCTATCATGCAAAATTCACTTTTTTATGTCTTTTCTACATCAACATGTGTCCCCGGTGTGTCGGGGAACTCACGCAGCGTCAGAAAATAAAACCCTCCCTCTTTTCCTCCGTACCTAAATCTCTAACAACGGAGCTGATCCAGATTTGCGTCCGATATGATGTAATATCTGAAATGTGGACCCACGGCCCTATCAGAAACGTTGCTATCAGAAACAATGCCCGACTGTTTTGGACGTAATATGGTCGGGGTTTACATTAGCATGGCTAACACTCAGAGCTAACCTGTACTGGAGAGCATGTGTGTGAAGAAGCAGGAAGTAAAAAGGAACTCACCTTGTGGTATAACCGGCAAGAGAGAAAGCCTTTGAGCTCCATACTGTTTCAGAGATAATCCTTGATAATCCATGATATGGCGTTTCATCACGGCAGTATTTAGTTTAGACAGTAGCTGCCGGGTCCCGCATGAGCTCAGACCCCTCCTTTTTTATTATTTATTTTTAAAGCTTTATACCCCAAATCAGCACTTTTGAAACAGGAAGTGAAATAGAGGGATATGAGGCATGGCTAGAATGGGTGATCTGTTTGGTATTTGGAGCAAAATACTTCATAGACATGTTTTTTATATATATATATGTATATATCTGAGACCTATGCTATTGCCTAAAAATAGCATGATAGGTGACCTTTAAATGTCTGCCTTGTATTCATGTTTCTGTGGTCTTCATTTTAACTTTTGTTCTTTCTTGTGAAGCACTTTGTGGATTGTATTTCTGTGAAAGGTGCTATACTAAATAAATGTATTATTATTATTAGGGCCTGAGCTCGACAAAGTTGGCGCGAAGACCTATTGCAATCCTTATTTTTATTTTTTTTTGTTCTACCAAATGAATTGCCTTCTTGAGGGCCTTAGAATGCTTAAAAGACGGAGATTTTTTTTTTGAACACTTGCTGGGTCAGGTGTAAATATATTTCTATTGGGGGTTTCGTAAGTGGCGTGCACAAAATGGCTCTATAGCGCCCCCCTAATTATTATTATTATTATTATCCCCCCCCCCCCGCAGCAGAGCGCTCGTCGGCAGGCCTCCATGGCCTTCTCTCTGTTCGGGGTGCTGCTGGCTCACGGAGATCTGAGGAACAACAAGCTGAGTCAGCTGTTCGTCAACCTGTGGAACCTGAGCCAAAAACATGGACACAGTGAGACCAGAGTGTCTGTGAGTACACACACACACACACACATATATATCCTACACACACATACACACACACACACACATATCCTACACACACATATCCTACACACACACAGTGAGACCAGAGTGTCTGTGAGTGTACACACACACACACACACACACACACACAGTGAGACCAGAGTGTCTGTGAGTGTACACACACACACAGCTGCATCTATGATTGTTTCGGGATGTGCTCTGGCTTATCTAATTTGACACTTCCTGTTGGAGGTTTATTAACTCCCGCTGCCCTCAAATTGGTTTTAAACTTGTTTTAAAAGCACTTCATTTGGAAGTGGGGAGTGGGAGGGTGTGGTATTTCCTGTCTGCTATCTATATCACTTCCTGTCTCCTCTCTATGACTTCCTGTCTCATCTGTCCATGACTTCCTGTCTCCTCTCCTCTGCAGGTCAGGACTCTGGACTTCCTGAAGCTTCAGTCCCAGCAGGCGGACATGTCTCACCTCTCAGAGACGGTGCAGCGCCTCACTCTGCAGACTCGCACCTGAACAGGTCGCTGCAGCGAGGAAGTGTAAATACCAGATATCAAGAAGAAGAAACGCCTTACTGTATTTTGTGTGAGGACACTTTGTGAATACTTCATTTTACATATTTAGTTGGACCAATATAAACTGTATTAATGACTGAAGCTGTTCTCGTGCCAAAATCTCTTGCTTTTGCAGTCATTTACCATAGATCAATAAAACTACTGAAACCTTAACGAAAAGTATTCTAAGTTGTGTTCTTTGCTTTTATTCAGTGTCAAATTTTGCAAAAAAACTTTTACTCCACACGTTTTCTGGTCTTCTGTCTCTGGGCTCAATTGTGTAATTTTGTCCTGATATTAAAAGTATAGAATTAAAGAAGCACGTTTCTAGCAATGTGATGAAACAATAAGGTCCTTTTTAAATCAGTATAATGAACAAAATCCTCAACAAAAGGAGTTTGATTTCAGCCTTAAAGCCCACAATCTCATTATTTTGAGTTCCTAAATCATTTTTCTCAAGAAAAGAATATTTGGAGAAAAGCCGTTATTTTTGCGAAAAATTACAGGAACTTGTTTTTTTCGTACACTGTCAGAAATGGGCTTCCATAAGTGAGCAATATACTGTGTGCTGTTAAGTTAAATGGCTTCAAATGCCATGTGTATTAAACAAAAGAAACTAACAAATGCTTACTGCACTGCAGGATAATCTGGCGCCATGCATTGTTTATATGATGTGATATTAACAGGAAGCCCAGCAGGAAACCGATGGACTGTCCACTCCAAGTAGGGAATGAGTCCCAAGTGAAGGAGTTCAAGTATCTCGGGGTCTTGTTCTCGAGTGAGGGAACAATGGAGCGTGAGATGGGCCGGAGAATCGGAGCAGCGGGAGCGGTACTGCATTCGCTTTACCGCACCGTCTACCGCGCCATTTTCCTTCCTACCCTCACCTATGGTCATGAAGGATGGGCCATGAAAGAAAGAACGAGATCGCGGATACAAGCGGCCGAGATGGGTTTTCTCCGCAGGGTGGCTGGCGTCTCCCTCAGGAGAAGTTCAGTCATCCGGGAGGGACTCGGAGTTGAACCGCTCCTCCTTTGCGTCGAAAGGAGCCAGTTGAGGTGGTTCGGGCACCTAGTGAGGATGGGAGGAGACCGAGGGGGTGGACCTAGGACCAGGTGGAGGGGTTATATCTCTTCTCTGGCCTAGGAGCGCCTTGGGATCCCCCAGTCAGAGCTGGTTGATGTGGCTAGGGAAAGGAACGTTTGGGGCTCTCTGCTGGAACTGCTGGATGGATGGACGGAAGTATTTAACAGGGCGTCTTCTGCAGGCATTTGTCGATAAAAGAAAAATGTGTATTTGAATCCAGATCATAAGTCATGAAATCTGTTAATATGTTAATTTGTATGGATCTTATTAAGTGGATATTGAATACACTCCATCAGACAGGACGATAATCGTTTTAAGATATTCTCAAACTCCTCTCAGTCGTTTAGTTACTCAATTAGTGAATCATCAAAAAGCAAACACTCCACTTCAGTTCTAAAATCAAAAACATAATCAAACAGCGATGACACCGACACATTTCATTTTTGGTCAAACGCCCCTTTTTCTTTTTTTTACCGACAGATAATTAAAGGAGAATTAAAACAAAACTGACTTTAAGTTAGCAGTGAATAATATAAACGTGTGATATGTTCTGGATTTCACGGATTGATTTCCTGGTTATTTATGTGAGAGAACCTTTTGAAATGGGACTTTTCATAACACAATATTTCATTTCCCACCGTTTTAATTCATAAAGAAGTCCTTACATAAGATTTCCATTGAAAATAGTTGAATTCTATATTGGTTAATTTAAATATTGCAATTAATTCATTTTCTTTTAATCATATTGGACCTTTGGTGTCCCATACATAATTAAATAAAAGTTACTCTACTTTGGAAGAGCTCTGGACGTTCCTTGTATTCAAATCCGACCACATATACAGCTCCTTTTTAAAGATGACCTGGAGCACAGTGAGGGATTCTTTGTTCTCTAATTTAATGCTAAAGCTGAGAAGACGTGGACTGATGACTTCCCACTGATTAACAGCAGAACTTGTTTGAATCACACTTCTGATTGTGCACTTGCTGAACTTCTAGGGTCTATTGAAGCATTTTCTATAAACAAAATGAGACAGAGATGGTCAGCTAGTTCACATATTGTGTAACAGTAAAGTACAGGGTATATGCAGGAATCCTGAAGTCAAATGTAATATATTTTAAGACCTTTTCCATACATTTTAAGACCTCATCGCCACTTTGAGTTTTAATCGGTTACATTGGCGACACACTTTACCTCACATTGACTATACACAGTATTGATTGCCCTTCCTCCTTATCTTCAAACAGGGGCGGAAATTACCCCCCGTTGGTAAATTACCAACGGGGGGGGGGAGGGGGGGGTGCTAGTGATTTATCCGACCGGCCCACATCGTCCGACCAGCTCACTTCAGTACCGGCCCACCGGGATTAGTACCGAACGTCCCGATGGCTAATCCGCCACTGTCTTCCAACCATTTGGACGCAGACTTGCATTTCCCCATAACGATGTTGCTTAACAACCGGCGTAAACGTACCTTCGCGCGCTATCAAGCAGTGAGCGCGCGATGTCCTGTTCAGATGACGTCAAATCCAACGGGATGCCATAAATCTTTGGACAATTTATATACTTATTGAAAACAAGCTACAACATTTAATACCTTGTAAAATGCCGTTTAATACATTTTCGCTAAATTGATTTATTAACGTGTAATACTTTTTAAGACCCCGCGGACACCCTGAAGTAAGATTCACTCCAACAGACGTTTTCACAGCTCCTCTAATAAAGATCACTTTACAAACTTGGTAGGTAACCCCAGCTTTTTATTTTTCACAGCGACATGTAGGCAGGCACCCAGAGCCAAACACACACTCAGTGCCTCAGACAGTTTTTCATTACAAAATAAAAGACAAAGTTAGATTTGTTTCCACATGATTCCTCTCAGCAGGTCAGCGAGTGCACAGTGAGAAGAGGGAGCTAAACAGCTGGATGTTTGCAGTTACTCACTTAAATACAAATAGTATAAGAAGAGCAGAAAGTGTTTGTTTTGGAAGATGACCTCTTACAATAGCGTTGTTGTGTCCATGGTTGCAAAAAGATGTGAAACAAAGATGGTATTGACTACATTGAGTATAATTGTATAAACTACGAAACGTTTTAACGGAACAAAAGTTGCTGAAAGACGGCAGCAACACCGAGCTGTGTTGAATAAGAACTGTAGTGAGTTTACTGAACCCTTTTATAATTATCTCCTCGGGTCATTCCCATCTCCCCGGAGAAACGGGAAGTTTGTTATCATTAAAAATCAAAACACCCTAAACAGACAGTCCCAAACCTACAACAAAATTAATGGTTAAATAATATAATCTTAGAATAATTGAGCAGGGGAAGAGTTTGCAGTCTGGCGCAGTCCGTCTGGTTTTAAGACTGGATTGGGGGGGGGGGGAAGGTTTTTTTTTGGAATCAGCCCGCCTCTGGAAACCGGCGCCCACGAGGTGGAGGTGAAGGAAGGAGGCGGCGTTCCTCTTTCTGTGTGTGTGTGTGTGTGTGTGGGTGTGTGTTCGTTTGTTCTCTTTGTATGGGTGCAGGATCAGTCCAGCTCGATGGGGCTGCTGTCCTCCTGCGCCTCCTCCGCTCCGTCCTCCTCCTCCCCCGACCCCATCAGGCTGTTCAGCAGGTTTCCTGAGGACCAATCACAGCGAGCGTCAGTCTGTGCATATTATACTGCTTCTTGTAGAGATTTGTATTTCTAAAAATATGTTTGAATATCAATATATTTTTAAAGAGTCCCCTCCTGCTGATGTTCAGGTGTATATCAGTATGTAGTGTCTCTACTTTAAAGAGTCCTCTCCTGTTGATGTGCAGGTGTTATCAGTATGTAGTGTCTCTACTTTAAAGAGTCCTCTCCTGCTGATGTTCAGGTGTATATCAGTATGTAGTGTCTCTACTTTAAAGAGTCCTCTCCTGCTAATGTTCAGGTGTATATCAGTATGTAGTGTCTCTACTTTAAAGAGTCCTCTCCTGCTGATGTTCAGGTGTATATCAGTATGTAGTGTCTCTACTTTAAAGAGTCCTCTCCTGCTGATGTTCAGGTGTATATCAGCATGCAGTGTCTCTACTTTAAAGAGTCCTCTCCTGCTGATGTTCAGGTGTATATCAGTATGTAGTGTCTCTACTTTAAAGAGTCCTCTCCTGCTGATGTTCAGGTGTATATCAGTATGTAGTGTCTCTACTTTAAAGAGTCCTCTCCTGCTGATGTTCAGGTGTATATCAGTATGTAGTGTCTCTACTTTAAAGAGTCCTCTCCTGCTGATTTTCAGGTGTATATCAGTATGTAGTGTCTCTACTTTAAAGAGTCCTCTCCTGCTGATGTTCAGGTGTATATCAGTATGTAGTGTCTCTACTTTAAAGAGTCCTTTCCTGCTGATGTTCAGGTGTATATCAGTATGTAGTGTCTCCACTTTAAAGAGTCCTCTCCTGCTGATGTTCAGGTGTATATCAGTATGTAGTGTCTCTACTGTGACATGTCTCCAGGCTTTAGTTTTCAAAAAGCACTTTATTTTTCTGATTGGTTAGCTGGCCGGCTCTGTTGTGATTGGTCGACCACTTAGAGATGTCTCACCCTATAGCCTATCACGTACAATGTGTTGGAGCGTGTGTTTAGTTTGGTGAAACAGGAATACTTGAATTCAGATCATGTACTATTTAATAACTGAAATGCTTCCTCTCTTGAAACAGTTTATTTATGAGACTTAGGAAGGTCGGGGTGTGGCCGCCTGGGAAAAGTAACATAAAGCCTATCGCTGGCACTGAGATGACAGGAACTTGTGTGTAAATAATCCCAAACATTTGCTTTAAAGTGTCGGTTTCCACTCACCTAGCAGTCCTCCGTATGATGGGGACTGTTTGGGAGGAACGCCAAAGAAAACCTGTCCTATTCTGTCGAGATACTGAGGAGCCATCAGAGGGCCAGAGGGAGAGGAGCACAGAAAAACAACCGAACACATGTTAACCAGGACTGAGATATTGTCCAGGCATCACACATATACATATATTTAGGGATATTTAAGATATGATTTAGAGCAGGGGTCTTCAAAGTGTGGGAAGGTGAGCCTCCCCTCAGAGAACATAAAAACAGCCGCCCCCCCCCCCCCCCCCTCCCAATTATTATTGCTATAATGCAGCGGTATTCAATTGCATTTCAAAGAGGTCCAGTGAGAGAACATGTCATTATGTTCTGTTTTCGCTGTCTACCTCTTTTTTGAGCACGCCATTTGAAATGACTCCGACTGTTTCTCTCGTCTCTCTGTGTGTGTGTTTGAATCTACCGTGCTGAGTCACTGACTGCACCGATTTGATTGGCTGAGTAGCGTAACCTCCTTAAAACATTAAACAACAACTTTTTTAGACATTTTTATCTTTTAAACATATTTTTTAAACATTTTCAACATGGTGGATAAATCCTTATATGCTCCCGGCAACACACTGAACGTCAACTGTGCCTCCTTATTACACTCAGCCCTACTTTAGTGGGAACAATGAGTCTGCGTCTTTGATGCAGGGATGTAATGTAGACAGGAATAAATGCAGATCCTCCTCTGGCTGAAGCCTTGACCCGTACTTGCTTTTCATCAAAGTAAGAATTATTAAAAATTTAAATAAAGGGCGTTGCCGGTCGTCAGCGAACCGAGCCGGCTGTCCGTCAACGGCCCGCTGACGACCGGCCGTTCTGTGATTCTCCAGAAGACACAGATGGCCCGTCCGCTCCTGCCAGGACCGGTCCATGAAAATCCTAGCTTCAAATAATCGTGGTCAGACTTCCTTATTTTTTTCTCCTGCTGCACCCCCCCCCCCCCGGGAGGCACGCCTCACACTTTGAAAACCGCTGATTTAGAGTATGAAACAAGTGAGCGTCAACACTCACCTCATTATACATGGGGTCCCTCTTCAGGGAAGGTTGATATTGCTCACATAACACTGTGAAAACTGTTAATTTACCCCTGAAGAAACAAAGAGAACAAGCCATATTATAGAATGCATTAATACCCTCAAGATATTTTTCAAACACAAACAATTTACTGCTCTTAAAAAGTAGTGTATACAGCTCAAGGCGGGTTAGTTGATGATTTGAATGCCACCTTAGATACATTTTAAGGCCAACTTTAAACAAGACTTAAGGAAAAGACTACATTTAGGATGCCAAATGCTTCCTGCTCAAAATACACTGCCTGCTTCCACTTTCAGACATGTTTTTAAAATTAAATGTGCACTTCCCTTATAATTCTGACCGTTAAGGCAAGAGGCATTTGTTAAATTATTCAAAATAATAATACAAAATAAAAAGACGTGACCAATTTGCTTTCTGTGATTTAAAATTGCAATATTAAGTTTTTAAAAAAGATTAATAAAATCTCTTTGAAATATTGATCACACACACACACACACACACACACACACACACACACACACACACACACACACACACACACACACACACACACACACACACACACACACACACACACACACACACACACACACACACACACACACACACACACACACACACACACACACACACACACACACACACACACACACACACACACACACACACACACACACACACACACACACACACACACACACACACACACACACGTCTGCAGGAACCACGCCTTGCTTTGTTGCGATGCATGCTGCAGGAGGAAGTCAGCTAATGCTATCTTAATTAGCTCATAACATGCGCAGAGCTCACTGCTGAGGAATCTGCACACATGTACAACAGAGTAAGAGCTTTGAGTGTGAATGCAACACATAGGACTCACCCATCCACTGCCAGCAGCAGAAACCAGATAAAGTTTAGTAGGGGCTGGACGAAGGGAGGGCCCTTCTCTATGGACGGGTGTTTCTCTGTGTATGTGCTGAACACCACGGAAGCACCGCTTTTGTTCTTTAAGCAGAGGAACCTGCAGCGAGGAGGATCAGAGGAGACGGGGAGGGAAAATAAAGGGAGAGAAAATGATTCAGAAAGTGGGACACGGAGGAAGAAGGAACAGAGATAGAGAGATCAAACGCTTTACAGAAAATGCTGACAGACGGAAATGGATATGACACACACAC
The DNA here is from genome assembly GCF_949606895.1 of Notothenia rossii. Taxonomy (NCBI): domain Eukaryota; kingdom Metazoa; phylum Chordata; class Actinopteri; order Perciformes; family Nototheniidae; genus Notothenia; species Notothenia rossii. The sequence continues at coordinate 4,491,889 of NC_136910.1, forward strand.
TGGAGGAGGATGCATCAACAATACTACTATCTACAATACCACACCCTCAATCCAGCAACACCTTTGAGAGTAAGGATTATTCCTGCACTCATTTAGAATATACAGTCTTTTTGTTTGACTAAATGGTCAAGGCTTTGGATTTTAAAGTCCCCCTATTATACTGTTTTTCATCAATATATCACAGGTCTCAGATGTATACAGAACCTGTCTCTGATTGGCTGAAACACCAAACAGATCATTGCAGCATTACCCATAATCCCCTCTGTTTCAGCCCTGTTTCCAAAGTGCTGATTCTCTTTGTTACTTTAGATGAAAATAAGGAGCCCCTCCCCACGCCCCTCTGAGAGATATTTGGTTACAAAGAACTCAATGGTGCTCTAGGAGGAGATTCAGGTGATAAGGTGGGGGGGGGTTACCTTGGTTGCTGATTGGCTAATGGTTACACAAGACAACACATCGTTATGACATCATCAAGTGGCCAAAATCTGATCAGCTCATTTTGAGACAGGTTTTTATAGAAATGGATCAAAAAGAGAGAGAATCTTTGTTCCTGAAACTTTCAGAGTCTCTTTGCACAGAGGGGACACATGTTGATGTAGAAGAGACATGAAGAAGAGGGGACACATGTTGATGTAGAAGAGACATGAAGAAGAGGGGACACATGTTGATGTAGAAGAGGGGACACATGTTGATGTAGAAGAGACAAGAAGAAGAGGGGACACATGTTGATGTAGAAGAGACATGGAGAAGAGGGGACACATGTTGATGTAGAAGAGACATGGAGAAGAGGGGACACATGTGGATGTAGAAGAGACATGAAGAAGAGGGGACACATGTTGATGTAGAAGAGACATGAAGAAGTGTATTTTGAACAATAGGTGACCTTTAAAATACGAGAATACAAAGTAAGGGATGTTGGCGTTTCACTCACTGTAGGACGGCCTGCGCCACAAACATGTCGACCTCGCTGCGGAAGCCTCGTGACGCTGAATACTCGACCAGCATCTGTGCGCAGCCCTCACCGTCAGTCGAGTGCAGGAAGTGGTAACGAGACTCACTGTAGTTTTGTTCTGAAGAAACAAGTTATTAAATATTTAAACTGATTCCCTTTTAACGGTGCTGAATTATGAGCAGCACAAACACCCCGGTCTTTTAAAATGCTACATGTGAGCAAACAGTCAGATGGTAATTTGGGAGGAAGTTGGGACACGTGTGCTGTGATTCATTTGTCATCAACGCATCAGTCATCCGTATTCTTTTTGTATGAAGTAGGAAATAATTACAATTTACATGTGAACTTGTTCTAAAAGTGATGCATTTCTCTTCAAATAAGTGCTGTGTGGTGGATCTTATAAAAGCTGATGTGCAGCTTGGTTTATTTAAGTAATTGATACAAATGAATCGATCATCTTTAACCCTTAGATGCATAAGTGGGTCTTTTTGAACCGGTGGTTTTCTTGAAGTATCTTTGTAATTACATTTTTTTATCATTTCATATTCCAGCTATTCCTCAAAAAACATGTTTTGGATATCATGCCATTCACATTTTAAAATGTACATTTTAAGAAATTGTAGTTTTTGTATTTCTACCTGTAGCTTCCATAAGTGGGTCCTATGGGATCCAATGGGAACCTTTGATTCTTAACACCTGTTGCTGTCAGGACTACATTCACTGTGGACCACACAGACTACATCACAAATGACACCTCTCAGGAAGATTATTTTAAGATCTGATACCTGTCAGTATTATAATAATAATAATAATAATAATAATAATAATACATAATATTTTTATAGGGCTTTTCAAGGACTCAACATCGCTTTACAATATAAGGGAAGGTTAGGGTGGGGGGGGGGGTATAGGACTATCAAACTTGATCAACCGGCATGGATTGATGGGGGGTGGGCTATGAGTAGACAAGAGGAGAAGAGAGGAGTTTTGAAAAGGGACTGGAATACTGTGAGGGTCTCAGAACAGCGGAGATCTTTGCAACGATATGTTCAAAAAAGAAAATCTAAAATTATAAATAGTGAAAAATTAAATATTTCTTAACCAAAATGACAAAAATGGCATAAAAACACATTATTGTAATACGGGTCCTTTTTGACCCACTTATGGAAGAGAGTAGGGTCCAGTCACTCGGGGATCTAAGGGTTAATTGGGTTAGCTTTAGTCAACTTGCGGCCTACAGTATATAGACTTTTTGCACTACTTTGTATTTGATCATATATGTTGCATCGTTGGAGGAGCTCAGGTCAGAAGAATTTCATTGCCATTTCTACACTAGCTTTGTGCACATGACGATAAAAACCTTCTTTGAATCTATTGTATACCGTTTAGTTCAAAATGTATTCTGACTTGTGTCAAACATGAGTTATAACCCTGTACACTGGGTCACGTTGCTGATCCATACGCTACCTTTCCACAGAGTGACAGCCAGCAGCTGGTGTAGTTTTGGGTGTCCCAGTTTGCCGGGCCCTCCTGTGGACCATTTCAAGGCTCTGGACACAAACGCTACCCTCTCCGGAGAGTTCGGCTCCATCCGGCTGAACAGCTTCGCCAGGCATTCTGCTCAACACACACATAATAAAAATCTCACCGTAAACATCTCGAAGCAAAGGGATTATTTTAGGTGTATTTGAAATATTTAAAAAAAGTTCAAGGCTGCCACTTACCTAATAGTTCATCTTCAACTTTTACCTCAGATTTCTCAAACACCTCGAGCACCAGCATGGACAGGTCTGCTGCGCTGTTTTGCTGGAGAAACACAAGTTAAGAATTTAATCAACTTTGCACAAGAGCCAGAGGCGACAGGAGAAGAAGCTTATTACATCTTTCCATTATGAATGTATCACTATCTTTACATCCACAGTAAAAACAGATTTGATTAAGGCATAACATCTGAAACAGTGTGTGTGGCAGCGTTTCTGCCAGAGGGCGTCTTGCCGTCATTTATCACCCTTTCAGCTCGGAACGCCCTGAACTCGAGCCGAGGGCGTCCAAAAAAATAAATAATTTGAGAGAAGATCCGAGTTTTTATCGCTTGAAATGACGAAAAGGAAAAAGGACAAGGACATCCCTCTGCTGGAGGGGCAAAGGAGTCTGGTGGGATTCTTTTCGCCGCCAGCAAAGCGCGAAACTGAGGCTCCGTGGTAAACTGTGGTAACATGAAGAGCCGTTTACGAGCCGGCTCTTCTTAGTGAGCCGAGCCAAATGATCCGACTCACTAAAAAGAGCCGGAATTCCCATCAAAAAGTGATAGTATCTATAAAGGGACGGCTCAATTCTAAATTCAAGTCACGTGACACGACGTGACGTCACCAGTAATAATCTGATATGCCTACTCTGGTATTAAAGTCAAACTAAAGTAGATAGTAAAAACAGTGGCCCAACAAATTTCGAAACATAACATTTTCATCAACCTATCAGGGGGCGTGTCCACAAACATGGGCACACTAATCTAACACTTGAAACAGGTTGAAACAAACCTGTTGTGGCCGGCTAATTGAATGTAACATCTAAACGTACCTGGTTATGGCTGAAGAAGAGTAGAGCTCCATTGTACATCAGCTCCCTGGCCTCAGCATGTTTTGCCTGTGACATGTACCTGATGAAGGGAAAGCACAACATGCTGATATTATCTTACATCTGCTTTTCGAAACAGTCACACGCTTAGTTTGCATCACTCAAGAACTTTCTCGCATGGGGGTGAAAGATAAGAACCATGCTGTGGGTTTAGCTTGAGGGACCAAACATGGTGTCATTGTGAACTTTGCAAATAAGTACAACAACAACTTGTTGGGCCAATTGAAGCATTTTTTTTTTTTTTTTAGACGAAGCAAGTTACATTTAGGAAATGATTTACAGGAGATAACATTGCAATTGTAACTGTTGGTCAAGGGAAGTACAATGACCAGCAGAAGGGAACACACTCACTATTTGATATGGCGAGGGATATGTTTGGATTGAATTTAATTCGGAACAGATCACCTTATTTAGTTTACTATGCTCCAGGTAAATATCAGTTTGGCAGCATTACTTATACATTTATTACGACAAACTGCTGTTTCTAATCACTTTATTGATATATATGTGCGTGTGAGAATGTTCTTTAATTAATGGAAATAGGCAGACACTGGGTTTTGACAAGACTTATCCTACAACATGTGTCCAGCTGTCATGAGATCGTAATAAGATAAGATATAGACTTTTTCAGCCCAGCAGCATGTTAGGCATTGCACATAATTTTAAAAAAAAGTTGAAAATAAACCAACAACAACATCTCAAATTAGAAAATAAAACAGAACTGATATTTAAAATATATATATAAGTTGATCGTAAATGAAACAAATGTATTCTGAGACAGAACATGCATTTCAGCTTATATTTTTAAAATGTATTATGCTAGTTTTTATCTTATATGTTTGTCTGTATATATCGTTTCTTAATATTAAGGTGTGGAGAGCTGAACGTAAACTAATTCACTGTTCTGTGCAACTGCCCAATTATACTTTATATATATGACAATAAATATGTTGAATAACTAGCTGTACAGAATAAATACATTAGGTAAACAGTAGAAAAAAATATCTTTTTAAATGGTCTTTTGATCTATATTTTAATATCGTTTTATTATTGTATAGGTTTTTATTTAGCGTATTGGTTTTGCCTTCCTTTATCTTACCGAGAGCGATCATGATTTTATTATATTGTGGTTTATTTTTTATAAAGATTTATGGGTAGCACCTCTTAGCTCAGACTGCGGTGGTGCATAAGGTGGCTAAATGGCTACATGCTAACGCAGCTGGACAGCCTAAATAAGAAAACTACAACGGTTATGTTCTCTTGATGTACATGTAAAGTATGTTTTCTAATAACCCAAACACACAGAACCTCTGACTGTCTTGTTTTAGCAGTCTAGCTAACTCGGTTTTGGCCATTTATGTGTTGCTAAAACACGTAGCTAGCTCGCTAACTAGCATTCCCATTTTGTGGATCTTTGATTGACAGCAAAGCTTGTCCACACAAACAGTCGGTCCAACGAGAGTGGGTGGGTCCGCGGTGGGATTCAACCAATCACGAACCGACAGGCGCACCAGCAAGGTTGACAGTGGAAGGATCTGGAACAGGCAGGCCCTGAAAAGGCAACTGACAGTTATAACAGCACATACAAAACGTAAGTCTTACCTAAAAAATAAAGTCCTGTACATCTGGTGTGCTTCATAGTAATCCCCCTTTTCTACGCTGGCTCTCAGTTTTCCTTCCACCCTCTGTACTCCTCCACGGTTTCTGGCACTGGAGCCCCGCAGAGACTCCGGCTCCGACATCGCTGCAAATGTTGACAGTGTGGGGAAGCGGAAAAGCTTTTAATAAAAAGGACCCTCCTTGCTTTCCGTAGCCGGCGTGTTGTGGTTATTTGTGGTTGGGAAATAGTGAACACCAAAAATAACAAACTGATAATTAAAAATACAAACTTAGAAAAAGTACAACTCCAGGATAGAATCATTTATAGTTTAAAGGTGGTAGAATAGATGCAGATTTTTTTTATTTGTACAGTTCATTTTTTTTTTTAGGGAAGGGTCATATATTCATTAAAAGACATGTTTTGAACATGTTTACCAAGAATTAAAAAAATATGAATAAAAATGCAATCAAAAATAATTGTGTACATAACATCTTTGTTTATTTAATGTAATTTGTTGTATTACATTATATGTCTACCCCTCTACAAAATATATGATGTTTATATAAGTTCTTGCATAAAAACATTTGTTATAAAATAGTGAACAACATGACCTCAGTCAAAGAAACCCTGTGACACCCTGAAGGCAACATGGGCAGGGCCGTCCCTCCCTAAAGACCGATCATGCACATGCAGGCTGCATGGGGCCTCACATTGCGCAGGGGGGCTCGCGCAGGGGACCTCGGCTTATGAGCTCGGCTTGTGCGCAGTTCTCCGCGCACAACATAACATTTTCATTGCAGGACTTTTACTGTAACAGAGTATTCCTACACTCTGGTACTTTTACTCAAGAACAAGATCTGAGTACTACCAATTAACTTCTTAATAAAGCTACTTGGTGGTTGGTTGAACATCGCAATAATGTTCATGATCACGTGGTTTTTATGAGGTTCGTTCAAGTTGTCTCTTCCTCTGCTCTGCCTTAGGTTCAGGGAAATATGGGTTCAGCGAGTCAGTTCATGCCTCAAACATCTCATCCAAAATTACACAATATCCTGTCCTGGAGGCAATTCCATGAATATAACTCAGGATTTAAGGCTATTCTGCAGAATGAGAGTCGCAATATGAGCATCTCATTGTCTTCTTTTCACTGGTCTGAAGAGGTTGTGTATATCTTCACAAGTGTGTGTGCACAAGTTTGAGTTTGTGGCAAGGGCCCAAGAAAAAGATTTACGGCAAGTTTCACAATCATGTTACGCTGCTGCTTGTAGACAAACAAAACCAACCTTTTGCTGGATTCACAATTCGAATCAAAATATTGTTAACACTGATGAAGACTAACCCTACTGGCAATTTCATTACTTAATACAAAATCACTTAATTGATTCATATAGTATAGTATATTAATATAGATATGATCATATGTGTCACCTAAAATAAGTTTTACATGAAAAATAGCTCATTCTGCTGCTGCAAATGTTTGTTTTTGAATTAATGTAAACATCAACTTCACCCTCACCATACAATTGTATATTGTATAAAACCAAGATATTGAGCCATTTGCAGTTATTTTTCTTCACACATATGACTGCTAAGTACTTAAAACATGAACACTCAAATAAGAATATAAGATTGTACAAAGGCAGATTTTAATAACTTATTATTTCATTCCATATTATTTCAACAATGTGAATGAGTGATATTTGTTGACTTTACTGAATAAAAGTCTCAAAACCAACCAAATAATTCATGCTTGATTAATCATTGTTGTTGATATTGAAGCTGCAGGTTCATGTAAGATTTTCCAACATTGTGTCCTAAACCTAAGAAGGTTTTGAAAGATGAAGCAGTTAAAAAGGGAAAAATGGAAGACACCTCTTGGATAGGAGGGATAGCTTTTCTAGGACGGACAGACGTGCAATAGATGTGGTGTGTAAAGATAATACATTTACAACACACAGTCCTAATGCTAGAAAATATCATAGGCTATGTCTATATATAAGAAGAAGATGGATCCAGGTGGATGTCAACAATCCTCCGGGGAAATCTTTTGCTATGCACTTTGTGAATTACCAAAAGACATATGGATAACAACAGAAAATGTGTGACGTAGACTTCAAACTCCCTCGGTGCGCTGGGAATGTTTCTAATGATTGATTGGCTCTTAGTGATGTGACCCAGAGTCAGAGAGGTTTTTTTTTTCATGTGATTGAAATCCTAGGAGTAATAGATTTGAGTTCCTACCTGAATCACTCGTCTCTGATTTTTTTAAAACCACCTGCTGAATATTATATCCGAAATTCCGTCAGTTGTCTGCTGGGACTACGTATCGGACGTCCAATGATGTAACACCCTCGCCCCTGCATGGACACAATGAAAAGTTAAGAAGAAAATAAGTTCCACTCTAAATCACATGCACGATGGATGGAGGGAGATAAAGATGGCTCCATCTTGAGACTCCAACGCGATATTCGGCGAGTTTGGAGGAAGCAACATCACTATGGGCTCAGAACAGTCTCATAATACACACATGCACACAGAAGGATTCACACTTGTATTTCATGATCCGCAAAAGGATTCACACTTGTATTTCCGGATCCACACTTGTGTTTTTCAATGCACACACAAATGTGTTCCGTTTCATATACATGTAAATAAAATCCAAACACAGAACAAAGTTTTACATGTATTTTTGATCCACACATATTTGTTTTCCGTTTAAAACCTCTGAACCTGCAAACACAAACTGCTTTCTGTGCATGGATCGCTGTGCATTCGTGTGTGGGTTTTTTGAGACTCCCCTGACGCTCACCCTATTCGTAGTTGTAATTTCTCTCATCTATAGCCAATCAGATGTCTCCTCCAGTCTAAGCCAATCACATGAGCGCGCTTTTGCGCAGTCCGGTCAGCTCGCTAAACAGAGGGCGGAGCTTCAGGTGATCATGCAGAGCTGCGTGTCTCCGTCAGACTCATCAGCTGATCTCTCTCTCTCTCGCGTCCGGTTACACTTCACTCAAGTTTATGTCCGTTATGTCCGTTATTATGTTTATGTCATACATCACACGCTGTCTCAATGTCTGCAACTCATCCCAGTATGCCCACATTGTAAAACATCCGTGTGCCAGACCTGAGGAACAACCAAGAACAAGGTTCAGACATTTTAATTTGACTTACAAGGAAAACCTTAACATGTTTACAAGAAATGATTGTAGCAGACAGTTAAGTCAAAGTCAACTTTATTGTCAATCTTTCAGTTTGTGTGTACAGACCAGGTACAGACAGAGAGATCTAAATACCGTTTCCCACATCCCGAATACAAAAATACAAATATGAAAATATGTATAAAAATATGTATATCCTATATACCCAATCAAAAGACACATTTATACATACGCACGCATTAAGACATAAATAAAAGCACAACAATCAATATGTACAAAATAACAGTCACCACCAGCCAGAAGGATCAGGATGAAGGAACAGCATATTCGTTTCTGTTCGATCTTCCTGGAAGTCCCTTGCTCAATTTTCCCGCCGTTGTCTCCATGGCTGTCAAGTGACTGCTGGTCAACCATCAACTCGTGGTCTCCCATTAATTTGTGGTTGGTCATTTATACTTGTACTCAGGGGCGCCGCCAGGGATTTTGGGCCCCATGAAAAGATATAACATTGGTTACTTAAACATTTTTTTCTTAATGTTCTAAAATTGTTTGGGCCCCCTGTCAGTTATGGCGCCCCTGCTTGTAGTCATGTACTTGGTCCCACAGAAGGTGATCCTGGCCTCTTCCTGTCCTCCTCCGAAAGACCCTAAATAATGCAAACAATTTAAGATGTATACAGCGCTAAATCCATATCAAACAAAACACAATGTGTATCAGGCACGTGCACAAGTTGACCTCAAGAAATCTAATTATCTTACATAAAACAAAACAAGAATGTCTATGTGTCTTCAATAAAAATATATAAAGAAAAAATAAACACCACAGCAACGTACCCGTACCAGACCTCCTTGTATTGCACAGTTTGACATCCTTCCTCGCTGTAATAACCCACCTCCTGCAGGCGTAGACTCCGACAACTCATTGTTGAGTTGGACTCTGGAAAATATGGGAAAAGAATCATCAGTGACATAGCAACACTCAATGAATACAGTCTAAAAGGTCAGAGGTGGGAGAAAGTCACTATTTTGCATGTTACATGTACATCTGAGGTCTTGGGAAGCTAGAAACAAGTCCAAAGATTTGATTTTTAAGTCATAAACCAGTCATAAGGAGATCCTCAGTCTAAAATTGGATTTTTTTTTTCCACCACGAACCAGATTCGGATCATGGCTCTCAGTTATTGCTTCTTTAATTAATGTTCTCTCCTGTAACTTGATTGGACGTTTTAAGATTAAATAAAGGATCTGGTAAACCAAATGTTGACCTGAATGAAAGGAGTTTTAGTAGATTTAAACACACTGTGTAATCAACATGCTTTTTAATCTTTGGGTAATCTATCAAGTCACAGAGGCAACCAAAATAGAATTCTCCACATTTGACATTTAAACCAGAACATTAAAAAAATGTTGGATTGTTTTTTTATCACTTTTTTCAAATGTAGTAATACTTTCCCCAGAAAATCTATTTAATGAGACTTCTTTAACGCAGCAACATCAACATATACTTTACAATTAAAAATGTGAAATATATCATGTATAACACATTTTTCATCATGTATTTGTAAATATCTTTATTGATTTATCTCAGTTTTTTGTTTTTTACAGGAAATCATACAGTTCACTATATATAAAGACACATTTATTTAAAAAAATTATGTATATGACTAAAGGAATATTTACTTGCGTTTAACATGATCTGATTTTTTTTAAATAACGCCTGCAGAAATCAACAAACTTGCACACTTTCTATATTAACCTTATAATCAGATAGCATTTGATTAGATATACTTTATTGATTACATTACATGTCATTTAACTGACGCTTTTATCCAAACTTCTTCTGTGTGTGAGAATGATACAGAAAGGGAGATCCAAATGCTGTCTCTCACAATCCAGAGGAATAAAAATGTAATATCAAAAACCTTTCAATCTAAATCAGACCCACATTACACCCATATAACACCAATATTACACTCATATTACAGCAATATTACACATGGACACAACCTGTCAAATGCCTGAATCCCCAAGCGTACAGAAACCATTTAAGGGTTAAAGCCTTTAAACAAAAGTGTGTTACTTTTGTGTCCCGTCTAAAATGTTGAATCTAGTCATGCTTCATGTTTTTGTTTTGTCTTTTGTTGTCTTGTCTCCCACTTCCTGTTTTATTTTGGTACTCACCTGTTATGTTTCTTTCCAGGTCTCTTGACAGCGCCAGCCTCGCCCCTGATTGTTACCACCTGTGCCCAGTTACGTCTTGTTTAAATTCCCCAGTCTCCCGTTGTTTTGTGTCAGTTCGTCTGGTCCTGTCTCTATGCAAGTAGTCAGCGTGCTTGCGATTACTCACCTTGTCTCAAAGCCTGATTTATGCTCTCAACGTTATTTTATTTGTGAGCGATTTTCTTTTATGCCTTTTTGAACCTTTTTTGTCACCTCATCAAGAGTGTCGATCCTTATTTATATCCTGTTTTTTTTTAAATAAAGTATCTTACTCATACTTGACCTCTGTCTCTTGGGTCGTGCATTTGAGTCCAATACCTTGTGTTTCCAATTTCGTGACAGTTACTTCCATTAGGCCTACTATATTTGCTTTTTATTGGCTGTTTGATTGGAAATATGCCAGTGTGTGTACCCAAGATGTTAACAAATGTGAATGCTTTCAAACACACGCATTTATTTTTGGAAGGATGCTCAGTATTGAAGTCAAAAACAGTGTTGGTTAGACAGACTAAAGTGATTACAAAACCTGCAGCTTTTAACTCCTGAATTACATGTAGTCTGACACTAGATGGAGACACAGACTCTGCATGTGTGTGTTGTTATGAGCTGCATCCATGCACTTATAGTCATTTTTAACCACCCTTTAAGTTAAATACTCTACATATTCTCTTAAAGGCAGTATTGTGTCTGAAATGACTGGACTTTAGTGTCTCTGATAACAAAATAATAGTTAGTAAACTGGTGGTAAAGGTGTTGTGGAGGAAGTGGCTGTTTTGCTTCCCACGCAGAGGAGGGTTTTCCGGTTAAACTTTCCTTTGTGATTCGGAAGTGGCGGTGTGATGCCGTTTAGCTTTACAGACACAACACCCAAGAGACAACCATGAAAAGTAAGCGTTGAATAGATAAAGTTACATTACATAGATTAGCATTTGCTACATAAAAAACGCAGTTACAAACAAGAGTTAAAGCTAAACAGCTAACGGTTCATTGTAAATGCTAATGGCATGCTAACGGTAGCTAGCTAACTTGTGAATGTCTGCAGTAAACAGGGATGGGGATTAGCTTTAAAAACCTAGCTTGTGTCTATAATAAGGATGATATTCAGTTTTGGGTTACATTGTTAGTTTATTATGTCGTTTAGGTGCGATTTCACATAGTGGTTTGACTTAAATGTGCGTTTAGACTTCAGGTTAACTCCCACCCAGACATGCTAACAATAGCTTAGCATGTCTGTGTTTTGGACACTGACAGCTGTAGCTCCATGACATCTGTGGAAAGGCCTGTGAAATGTGGTCTTGTTTAACCCATATTATCATCTTTCTTTATTATATTTTAACTTATGTTGCTCCACTAGGGCCTTTTGTTTTGTACATGTCCTGGTTACACTGATACCAAAGCTGCTGTAATCCGTACAGTATTAGAGGAGGTGGAAGAAGTACTCAGATCTTGTACTTGAGAGTAAAAGTACAAGTACCAGAGTGTAGGAATACTCTGTGACAAGTAAAAGTCCTGCAATTAAAGTGTTACTCAAGTAAAAGTACAAAAGTATTAGCAGTCATTGTAAAAGTAGTCATTGTGCCGATTGGTCCATTTCAGAATAATATATATGATATATTTTTATAATTATTGATGGATTAAAGTGTTCTCAAAGCTGGTAAAGGTGCAGCTAGTTTTAATAAATGTGTATACTGCAGGGTAGCTTATCAATTTAGTCTGAGTAAAATATCTGAGTACTTCTTCCACCACAGGAAATAGCTTTTCTCTTATGAAGCTTTTTTTATTTTCTTCAACAGAACCAAACAAAGCTCCATCCTGCTGAAATGAGAACACGCCTCTCCAGGATTTAGTAATACAGGTAAGCAACAAACCAATTTCCCATCAAGCCTAATGTTTCACAGGTCATTACATTGGAACCACATCCTGTACCATCCTGCTCACTGACGTGCTGTTGTAATATTTTGGGGGTTTTCCTGTATCTGATGTTGAAACAAAGCTCTTTCTGTGTGTGTGTGTGTGTGTGTGTGTGTGTGTGTGTGTGTGTGTGTGTGTGTGTGTGTGTGTGTGTGTGTGTGTGTGTGTGTGTGTGTGTGTGTGTGTGTGTGTGTGTGTGTGTGTGTGTGTGTGTGTGTGTGTGTGTGTGTGTGTGTGTGTGTGTGTGTGTGTGTGTGTGTGTGTGTGTGTGTGTGTGTGTGTGTGTGTGTGTGTGTGTGTGTGTGTACCTGTCTAATATGCTGATGCAAATTTGACAGGCTAGTGTGGGCAGGTATGGAGGAATGCTAGAGTAATAATTGTCCTTTTCTAATGTATTGCAACAGATCAGTACAGACAGACAGACAGACAGACAGACAGACAGACAGACAGACAGACAGACAGACAGACAGACAGACAGACAGACAGACACACACACACACTGCATGTTGGAACAGCAGCCCTCTGTTGGGAAAGGAAGGCTGAGGCCACTGAGGTAGATTTCGATCAGAAATGGTGAATTAACCGTCTGATATCCAGGTCAGCCACGGTCCTGTTGATCTACATGATGGAGGCATCACTGTGCGCACTGCAGTAGAGCTGCTGCAACCGCATCATCGATTAATTACTCATTAATGCTTTGGTGTTTAAAATGCTGGAAAAAGGTTTAAAATGTCCATCACACTTCCTCAAAGTCCAAGGAGGTCTGCAAAGGTAGTATTTTAAACGGATGAAAGTAGACAAAAAAAGTGATCATAATATTTTAGTGGCCCCAAAAATAATTTTCTGCATCTTTTGCATGAAAACGTACTTAAATGAATCACAGATCATCATCACAATAGTAGCCTCATTTTCAGTGTTGATTAATATTCTGATTATTTTATCCGATATAATGTCAGAAAATAGTCCCAGTTTCTCAAAGTCCAATGTGTCATCTTTTTAGTTTTTCAATTTACAGAGGCTATAGAACAGAGAAATGATCAGTATTTGAGAGACTGAAAACAGCATGTTATGTCTCTGTAGCGTGACCAAGCCCTTTAACCATGAATATATTATCACAGTATTTGTATTGCTGATAATTCCATTTTATGAATATCGATTAATTGTTTGTTCAATAAACGGTCATAAAAAAGTCCATCCCAGTTTCTTAGTCATTTTATTGTTTTGATTTGTTAGTCCAAAACAAAGATTATTAATTCATAGAGGAGGGTATTCAACAAAGAAAACTGCCTGCATCTTCTCTAAATCCACAGATATATAAAACCACTGAAAAACCTTCTTGTTTCTTCTTGATTTTGCATTTCAAAGTGATGTGTTCCCCTGATACTGAGATCACATGATGTCCTGAAGCCAACACTCACACCATCTCTGTCAAATCACAGTAGCTTGTGTCACAGTAATCAGGCATGCAGCGTGTCCCACTGTAGATGCTAGTATTAGTTGTTAGTCCACACTGCAGCGGTCTGACCCGCCTCCATTCTTTATTCTTATTATTCTGCTTCATTTGACCACCACAAAATGTCACCGTCACGTCATTTCCTTCCCCAGCTTTTTTTCTCAGCCTCCCTTGTGACTCCCTTGTTGGACATCTGTAACATGTGATCAAGCGTGTGATATAATCACGCTAAGATGTGCAGGCAAACTCAAGTCTGTACGCTTTGAGGATTTGCTCAGTGTCATGGCGGGGGAAATTCTTTGACTGGAGGACATCAGGTGGTTCATTGTGTAAACAGGGTGGTGTTGAAAGACCACTAAGGCATTTTGAATCATCATATCCTCTATGTAATCTGTTGAAATCTCATGTATCCTATTATAAATAGTGATACGCTTAAATCCAAACACAAAACGGACACCTTTCTTAATTACAGGATTAAAGGATTATTTTGTTCATGATGCAACACACGGTTGCACAATTAGATGCAGTTATACTCATGGAAAACAGAACAGAAACAAAAGCAGTGATTTTCTTTACATTACATGTCATGTCACACATTCAGTACTGTGGACAATCCCCACAGGAGCAATTTGGAGTGAAGTGTCTCAGGGACACAACGACATGCTGACTGCAGTGGGACTCGAACCTGCTATCCCCTGATTCGAAGTCCAGCACACTACCCACTGAGCCACAGCCTCCCATTTTTTTGAATTCGCAATTGCAGGAAAGTTAGCAATGATGAAATATCTAGGTAAATAATATGGCCGGCATCTTTAACCTTAATAAAAATTGGTCACCAGGGAACATTTTCTGTGACTTTTGAGCACCAATCATCAACTTAATAGTTGGGGAAGGACACTACTTGGTCTTCAACAAGCTCACGGTGTGGCTGGGTATTGAACTTCAGTTATTGTTTTGTCATGAAGTATTAAAAGTGTCAAGGTGGTATTATATATCTACTTCAAATCTTAATTTTGCCAAGTCGAGCAACTTGTTTATTATTCATGGAAACGTTTCTAAACATCTACAGAAAGGATTTTGTTCCTTTTGATCCGTTTGTAATGCAGGTCTCCCTTGAAAATGAGATATATGATCTCAATGGGACCAATCTGGATAAATAAAGGTTTGAAATTAAATGAAATGAAATGTACAGCCCCTTTTTGAAGTCAAATGAATATGAAGCATTTACTATCTACGTTTTAAACCTTGATTCAGTCTTTTCCATTAAGTACATGGTGCTACTTATATAGCAGAACTTCTATTGTGTATTGTGTTTTAATTTAAATGTGTTTTAATGTGTAATTTGAATTGCAAACCAAAGACACATTGTGGCATGCGAAAATAAGTACACAAAAAAGACATTCCTATTACTGCTTGTGCTAAGACATTCAACATCTTTTTAATAACAACTGTCAAATAAATTCAAATGATGCCCTGCAGGCTAGAAAACATTATCTCAGATTAAATTTAGACACGATAAATCGTGTGTGTGTGTGTGTGTGTGTGTGTGTGTGTGTGTGTGTGTGTGTGTGTGTGTGTGTGTGTGTGTGTGTGTGTGTGTGTGTGTGTGTGTGTGTGTGTGTGTGTGTGTGTGTGTGTGTGTGTGTGTGTGTGTGTGTGTGTGTGTGTGTGTGTGTGTGTGTGTGTGTGTGTGTGTGTGTGTGTGTGTGTGTGTGTGTGTGTGTGTGTGTGTGTGTGTGTGTGTGTGTGTGTGTGTGTGTGTGTGTGTGTGTGTGTTCTCTCAGACAACACTGACTCATTGTTTTTTTTAAAGAAACCCCTTCAAAACCAAGCAGCTTGAACACACATGTTTGCAGAGAGAGAGAGAGTGATGTGCAGCCAAAGTTACTAAGAAGTTACACCAGATTTACTCAAGGGCTGAGACATATATATCGCACATAGATTTTGGATATTGCATAAGTGTCAAACCTAGTTTTAAAGAGACTTTTTGGGGTTGTTCCTGCTGTGTGTTATATGGGTTATTGTGCATGTAAATGGTCTGCAAACGCTAAAATCACAAAGTTAGGCAAAGCTGGCTTCATTTTCTAAACTTACCTGACTGTTCTGTTGTTAAATATTGAGGTGATGTCATTTAAAAAAAAAAAATTGTAACTACAAAAAGCATACGTACAGCAGTAATACACATTTCTATGGTGTGGATTCTATGGTTTATTTTAGATGTCAAACCATAGAAGAGATACAGAACAGCTGACTGAGAAGTGCTGAATAACTTAATGGGGATATTTGTGTTCCAGCTAGATCAACACAGCACACACATCTTTTATAGCTTCCTTTATGAAACACTTCCTTGTGTAAATGGTAAAATGTAACATGGTTTAAATGTTTTGAAATGGCACTGGTTGTTAAAAAAGATCCATAAACAAAGCACTTCCTCTTTGAAGCAGCGGCCACAACAACAGTAAAAGCTCAAATATGCAAATTCTTCCCTGACGGCACATTTAAGCCCCCCCCCCCCCCACACACACACACACACACACACACACACACACACGCGCCTGTAAAGTGCCCCAAGTACCATTTATCTATATTTAATTTTTATCTCATGGCTATGATGAATGCTCAACTCTTATTGGCCAATAAAGACGACCTGATAAGATAGTACACATAAAGTGATATTACAGGGCACTTTTGAAGAATCTAACTTGGAAAAATACTCACCCTTCCCTTTTTAACAATATAAGCAAGGCACAAGCTTGGCAAATCATTCTTAAATGTTCTTTTTTAAAGTCATTTTGTGATTTTATGTTTTAATAGTATTTTTAAAAACCTCAATTGTCTTAAAACCTATTTTTATTTAATTAATAAAATTAATACAATATTATTTTCCACTTACATATTTAAACTAATGCTGTCAAAATTATCGCGTTAACGGCGGTAATTAATTTTTTGAATTAATTGTGTTAAAATATTTAACGCATTTAACGCATGTGCAGAATGGCCGGCCCCATACATCCCACCAGTGGCAGCGCCAGGGTATGGCTGGGGTAGGCTACAGCCATACCAAGAAATGGCTTAGCCCCACCATGAAAAATGATGTTAAAGTAAACAAAATAAAGTCCGCCAACTCGCGCCGAGTAAATTACACAGACAGCAGTTAGTAAGATTGATTTCAGTAGCCACTTGTCTGGAAATACCGAAGACTAGAAACGGTTTTGAAAACTTTTGTCACGTAGTGATCGTCTTCTCAATAGAACATCTTTGATAATGCCTTCTGGCCAATCAGAATCAAGATGACGGCGTGGTGTTGTTGCAGGAAGTCCCGACGGAGAATACTTTTGATAGAAATCAACACGTAATGAAATAAGACCCCACGGTTTGATTATTGATAGGTGTGTGTGGGCTGTCTTTCATTTTGACACACAGAACAATGTTATAATAAACATACATAGCCTACTGTATGTTAAATGGATATATCCGCCTTCTTTCATTTATCTTTCCATTCCCACAACAATATACATAAAGAAATGGCATATTTTGGACATACTTAGAATGGTGATTAATCATGATTAATTAATTTTGAAGCTGTGATTAATCTGATTAAAATTTGTAATCGTTTGACAGTCCTAATTATTAAATAAGATATGTAATAATGAGCTCCTGTAAACTAAGATGTCTATTGGGCTAAATATGGGAATAATAGGTTTTGATGCACATGAATCCATATCCATGCAGCCAAAATAGTTTGGAGAAAGGAAGTTAATGTGTGTGTCAGTCTAATGGATGCAGAAAATACATGTTTATGGGATCAATTCAAAGCATGTCTGCAATATTTATCCAACAGTGTATTTAAATACTTGAAAAACAAGTTCCTTTATCCCTTGGCAAGACAGATACAACTTTATTTTGAAGGTTCAAAGCTTTTATTGTCATGTGTGCATAGCTACAGTTTAGTTATGACAATGGAAATCTTAGGTCACAGGCTCGTCCCACAGAGCAACACAATACAACTGATGATATAGTGCAAGTAAATAAAATAAAATAGAAAAAGCACACAACGAAAAGTAAACAAATACTGAAATAAAGGAGAGGAGCAAAAGACAGCCATCTTTTTAAATAATAAATAAATAATAAATTTATAATTAAAATAAAATATAAGCTTTATTTCTAGTCTCTGGAAGTTTTTCCTTGTACGATGTGAGGGTCTAAGGACAGAGGGTGTCGTATTGTCATACTGATATTCTGTACAAACTGTGAAGTCCACTGAGACAAATGTAACATTTGTGATATTGGGCTATATAAATAAACATTGATTGATTGATTGATTGATTGATTGTGTTAAAATGAATTTCCGAGCACCGTAATTAAACCCTTCATCTCCTCTGTTTGTCCACAGGTCTCTCCGTCACCCTGGCGATGCTTCACCCCCACAGAGAGGAGGATCTGGGGCCCGACAGCATGGAGGAGAACCCTCCGAGCGAAGCGGTGGCCTGGGAGCTCGAGGAGCTGACCCTGCAGACCGGATTCCCCCCGAAGCCCCTGCAGGAGAGGAAGAACGGTGAGACTGTGGTGCACGATATATTTAAAGGTCACCTATTATGCCATGTCTCTTCTACATCAACATGTGTCCCCTCTTCTTCATGTCTCTTCTACATCAACATGTGTCCCCTCTTCTTCATGTCTCTTCTACATCAACATGTGTCCCCTCTTCTTCATGTCTCTTCTACATCAACATGTGTCCCCTCTTCTCCATGTCTCTACTACATCAACATGTGTCCCCTCTTCTTCATGTCTCTTCTACATCAACATGTGTCCCCTCTTCTTCATGTCTCTTCTACATCAACATGTGTCCCCTCTTCTTCATGTCTCTTCTACATCAACATGTGTCCTCTCTTCTCCATGTCTCTTCTACATCAACATGTGTCCCCTCTTCTTCATGTCTCTTCTACATCAACATGTGTCCCCTCTTCTTCATGTCTCTTCTACATCAACATGTGTCCCCTCTTCTTCATGTCTCTTCTACATCAACATGTGTCCTCTCTTCTCCATGTCTCTTCTACATCAACATGTGTCCTCTCGTCTCCATGTCTCTTCTACATCAACATGTGTCCCCTCTTCTTCATGTCTCTTCTACATCAACATGTGTCCTCTCTTCTCCATGTCTCTTCTACATCAACATGTGTCCCCTCTTCTTCATGTCTCTTCTACATCAACATGTGTCCTCTCTTCTCCATGTCTCTTCTACATCAACATGTGTCCTCTCTTCTCCATGTCTCTTCTACATCAACACGTGTCCCCTCTTCTTCATGTCTCTTCTACATCAACATGTGTCCTCTCTTCTCCATGTCTCTTCTTCATCAACATGTGTCCCCTCTTCTTCATGTCTCTTCTACATCAACATGTGTCCCCTCTTCTTCATGTCTCTTCTACATCAACATGTGTCCTCTCTTCTCCATGTCTCTTCTACATCAACATGTGTCCCCTCTTCTTCATGTCTCTTCTACATCAACATGTGTCCCCTCTTCTTCATGTCTCTTCTACATCAACATGTGTCCCCTCTTCTTCATGTCTCTTCTACATCAACATTTGTCCCCTCTTCTTCATGTCTCTTCTACATCAACATGTGTCCCCTCTGTGGAAAGAGACTCTGAAAGTTTCAGGAACAAAGATTCTCTCTCTTTTTGATCCATTTCTATAAAAACCTGTCTGAAAATGAGCTGATCAGATTTTGGCCACTTGATGATGTCATAACGATGTGTTTTCTTGTGTAACCATTAGCCAATCAGCAACCAAGGTAACCCCCCCCCCCCCCACCTTATCACCTGAATCTCCTTCTAGAGCTCCATTGAGTTCTTTGTAACCAAATCTCTCTCAGAGGGGCGTGGGGAGGGGCTCCTTATTTTCATCTAAAGTAACAGACAGAGAATTAGCACTTTGGAAACAGGGCTGAAACAGAGGGGATTATGGGTAATGCTGCAATGATCTTTGGTGTTTCAGCCAATCAGTGACAGGTTCTGTATATATCTGAGACCTGTGATATATTGATGAAAAACAGTATGATAGGGGACCTTTAAATTAGCTTACACTTTGATCCAAAGCAACTTACAATAAGTACGATATGATAATACTTTATTTATTTAATACTTTAAAGACTTCTCTACGCTGTTTCTCAAAGCTATGTAAAGAGGTTGATTTCATGTTGTATTTAAAGATGTTTCCTGGCTATAGGGCACTTCTTTTATTTCTGTGCTGCAGGGTAAATGTTCTGCCATCACTCTGCGCACCTTGTAGGCCAGTGAAATAGTTGCTCTTCTACTCCTTCACAGATGTGGCTTATATCCAACAAAGAATCCTCCAAGCTTACAACGTGTTCAGGGAGAACATGTTGCATAAATACAAAGTGGGAGAAAAAAGTTAAATGTCAGTACAGCTTGTTCACTTGTCAGTAGTGACCTCACTGCAGAGGGCGTTTGAGGAGATGGTGATTTAAGTGCTGAGGTGTGTGTGTGTGTGTGTGTGTGTGTGTGTGTGTGTGTGTGTGTGTGTGTGTGTGTGTGTGTGTGTGTGTGTGTGTGTGTGTGTGTGTGTGTGTGTGTGTGTGTGTGTGTGTGTGTGTGTGTGTGTGTGTGTGTGTGTGTGTGTGTGTGTGTGTGTGTGTGTGTGTGTGTGTGTGTGTGTGTGTGTGTGTGTGTGTGTGTGTGTGTGTGTGTGTGTGTGTGTGTGTGTGTGTGTGTGCGTGTGTGTGTGTGTGTGTAATAAGGGAGTGAAGAAGCCGCTGTTCTTAATTGGCTTGTCTCTCGCTCTGACCTCTCGTTACAGTAGATTAGACGCTGCTGTACGTTTGCTCTGTGGACTTAAGACTTCTTTCTGTGTCTGGAGTTAGCTTTGAGCTTCAAGCTTCGAGTTCTCTGCTCTCTACTGTCCGTTGGTTTATATCACTGTGGAAAAGTTGTCTTTCCTTGCTGCAAGTTTGCATTTGGTTTGTAAAGCTTCATAAAGCCGAATAAAGCCAATCAGATCTCATGACACTCAAGGTTTTATTGGACAGAGAGTTGGTGTTATGTCTCAATATCGTCTGAGATTTTATGACGAGGCTTTAATGATTCTGAATCCAGTCTTTGTAAGTTCAATACAAAGACAATAGACCTATTATCCTTTATCTGCAATAAGGAAGTCATAAATATTGACACATAGAGCTGAAACAATTACGTAACGTCCACACGGTTGCGTTGCTTCAACAGAGACGCTTCCCATTCCCTTTGAATGGGGTGACGTCAAGCTTTGCCGAACTGCATTGTGGTTCCGTTCCGTCGCTTTGCCTCCATTGCTCACGCTGAGAGTTTTGAAAAGTTCAACCTTTTAACCGTCGACGGAAGCGCAAACCAATCAAATCATATGCCAGTACAAGCGCTAGCCAATCAAACCGCATGCTTGTGTGTCCGGGGCGGGAGATTAATGTGATTGGTTGTTGGTCGCGCACCAGACCGGCAAGCTTCAACGCGACGGAACCGTGTGGTCGCACCGTTAGAGAGGCCCTGGTATTCTCTTTTTCAGTTTATATCAGTATGTAGTGTCTCTCCTGTGACATGTCTTTGTTTTTCTCATACTGCCTTTGTCTTTTCACCCTCTGTCTGAAACCAGAGCCCAGTCTGTTCTGATTGGTTAGCTTGCCGGCTCTGTTGTGATTGGTCAACCTCTTAGGCTAAGGGGCGGGACATCTCTATCACGCACAATGCGTTGGAGCACGAGTGGCCCTGATTTGAAGCTAAAACATCTTTATCGCCCCCTGGTGGCTGGTTGGATGTTAGTTTCAGAAGCGCTTGATTTTAAACGCAGCGTCACTTTCTACGAGTCGATATTATTTCTTCAATCACAGGAAGCCAAAGTTGTTATTGCGGTTAATATTTGATTAATTGTGCCGCCTCAGTGAAGCGTGGGATCGTGTGACTGTGTCTCACACACACAGAAACACACCTCACACACACGTAAACACACCTCACACTATCAGAAGTGGCAGCCACTGTGGCCATTGTTCCCTTCTGGGTGTTGGCCTCCCACAGTTAGTGGATAGACAAAGTGACCTGCTGCTTATATGCCAGGAGAGGGAGGTTAGGCAAAGGTAAATTATCTACTTTAGGAGTGGTGGAGAATAATGCTAAATAACACAATAAAACTCAACGGTGGAAAAAGAAGTCGGCTAGATTTCTATCAAGGCAAGGCAAGTCATTCAAAGTGCTTTACAGAAATGAAAGACATTGAGAGCATAAAACACATTAGAAGCATTAAAAAGCAAAGATAATAAAACATGAATAACACAGGTACATGAATAAAAGTTGCAGTGCCGTGTGAGATGTGAATTGGAAGTAAAACATAGAATTAAAAAGTGACATCATTGAAGACATTTTGACAATCACAACTTTGCAGAAACAGGCCAAAACACACTCTCAGCCCGAGGCCACCACTCCCAGATTTTGAAACAACCCGTGCTCCTTCTACACATTTCCTTCTGCTAGCCCAACATGTTGCTGCAGGCACTCCTGATCTGACATGAAGATGCTTTCAGAGCAGCGGAGAGAAGCGTTGCATGTGACGGCATGTACATTTGTAA
Source organism: Notothenia rossii (assembly GCF_949606895.1). Classification (NCBI taxonomy): domain Eukaryota; kingdom Metazoa; phylum Chordata; class Actinopteri; order Perciformes; family Nototheniidae; genus Notothenia; species Notothenia rossii. The sequence continues at coordinate 4,514,421 of NC_136910.1, forward strand.
CATGTGGGGCAGTGAAAGAGAAAGGAATGCCCACATAGAGAAAGGCTTATCAAAGCTTTATCATCTCACTCGGGGTTATGCAATGTGTTTATGGCACACGGTTCCTGTCTCAGTCACGGAAAAAAGACTTATGGTTAAACACTCATGTGTGTGTTTATAGAAGGAGAGAGCGGACATGTTTTGCAGGATGAGGATCATGGCAGATGTTGAGGCCCATATGCACTTAGTGTTTACGCATGACTTTAAGGGCTGGCATAACATGGGATAGCCTTGAAAGCACTTAAAGGGGCCCTATTACGAGCATTTTCTGGACATCTTTTGTGACATGTTTACATGCTATAAAGTTAAAAAATGTCCGGTCTTGATTGGTCAACCCCTTAGAGATGTCCCACCTCCCACGAACACGAAACGGGTTGTATCCGCTACAGTTCTCTATCGTATGGACGGTTCGTCCACACGAGGCCGTACCGGAATCGCGGAAACGGAGCCCTCAAACGATAACGAGTCCCAAGTTGGGTAAATCTGCGGATGGAACGCTCTGGGGGGCCAAACGGCTCCGTGTGTTCGTCCTATAAGATAATTTCCTGATAACCTCTGCTAGTACTGACCATGCTACAGATGTTAGTGCAAAATCTACAGCTCCTCTACCACAACCATCAGCAACAAGTGGACATGGAGAACTAAATGAACTACATGTTGCTAAATCCACCGCGGAGAATAAACAGAAGGACAACCATGGCAACCATGTTCTGGGGTCTTCTTTGCTGCTTTTGGTGTATTTTGTGAAGTACAGCGCCACTTACAGGCCCGGCATATGTAATACAGCGTTTCCAGCGGGTCGAGTGGTCTCATGTGGACGGACATGTTTCTTGAGCCGATACCGTGTGGACCAGTGTTTCTCAAACCTTTTTATACCAAGGATCACCTAACTCCACAAATATCCAAAAACACATCGTTTTTTACAAATCGCCTGAAAATGGTACAAACAAGTGGCAACATGTGTGATGAAGGTGTTTACCTGGGCTATATCATGCAACCGAAAGTGAAACTTAAGCTCGCTCCATTGCAGAGATATTCCCGCGAGAGTGTGGAAAACTTAAATGTATTAATTCATTTGAAATGTTACCAATATACTCACAGACCACTAGCGGGCGCTCACGGACCACCAGTGGTCCGCGGACCACACTTTGAGAAGCACTGGTGTGGACGGAAGATCTTTTTGATATCGAATTCGGTTAGTTTTCGTTTTCGTCTCCGTGTAGATGCAGCCTTAGCCTATCACGTACAATGTGTTGGAGCGCTAGCCAATAGAAGCGCGAGTGTTACATGGTGATGTCATTATGTTCAGGAAGTAAACAAAGAAGTCCAATGGAGGCGTTTCAGGCAGGGGGTGAGAAACTCAGGGATTTTGGCCTCTGAAGACCATTTACACGCAAGAAAACCTAAATAACATACAACAGGAAAGAGGGAAACACCAAAAATCTTAATAAGGCCTCTTGTCTTTTATTTATATTTTATTCCACTGTACAGTATTTCATGTTAAATTCAGTTTTTATTGTATCTTATACTATATATTTCTATTTTTTCTTGCACTGCTTTTATTGTTTTACGTCTTATTTATTAATGTTGGATCGTTGGAGGAACCTGGGACTTTCATTTCAGGATTTTCATGTCCAAAACCAGTCTGTAGCTATTATGCAAATGAGAATAAAGCCATTGAATGCTGAATGTTTCCCAAAGCAAAGTGGCCCCTGAGATAATGTGACTGAGGTCAATCATACATCTAAGGGTGAGAAGCGAGTTTCTGGAGGGAGGAAGGGCTGCATCACAAGAAGAAAAAGGATCATAGGGAGGAGGGGGAGGTCATGACTGAAATGGCAGTATTGCATAACTTCTCTGAGAAGCGAGGGGATAATGGAAAGCAAGAAAAGGAGGGGTGTGTTACTTGTACTTGAAGAGGTGAAGATGTGTTTTTTTTCCATTTTTAATGCTGACAAAGTGGCAAGGACTTTATTCTGGAGTACAGGGGAGGAGGAGGAGTGAAACGAAAGGTGTTGTCACGGAGAGATTGGAAAAGCTCTGGGTGGACCTTGTTGTGATCCTAGCAGCAGAAAGGGGCAGACACACACACACCCTCTCTCTCTCTGTGCGTGCTCACACTCGTAGACAGTCAGTCCAGAGAAAGGGAATGGTGAGGTGCTACCTGTGCACTTCCAGCTGCCGGTGAGAGGAAAAACCTTTTTTTTAAAAAGTGGCTTCTCTCTTGCTGGACTTCTCCACTTCTTCCACTGTTGTGTTTTTTCCCCGCTGTGTTTATTGTGCTTCCGGGAGTATGATTAATCTTTAATCTTTGCCGGGAGGGTGAAGCTTCAGCATGGTGCAGAGGGACATGCCTATCACGCCAGGTAAAGTTCATTTGAGCACGCTGTCGTCTGCTGCTTTGATTTCTTTTGTGTGTCCCTGTTTAAAAAGTGATGACACTGAGGGAAGTCTGCTTTAATCTGAGCTTTCCTAACTACATGTGGGGTGTGAGTGTTTGCATGTATCAGAAAAAGTGTATTTACACCACAGTTTCAAGTGTTGGCATAATGTAACTTGTTTATATGTCAATGGCTGCCCTCGTTGATAACTCTGAAGATTATTTGTTGTTGATACCATCATATTCAGAAACAGTTTTATTAATTACGTTTTTTGCTTCGGTGTATTGATGCATAACATAGAGATAATATATTGTAAAAAATAACTATCATATGTACAATATACCTGACTTAAAATGAAAGCTTAAATTAAGAACATTTCAATAACAATATGAGAAAATACTCCATCACAAATGAAATTAAACTTTATAGAAGTTGTAAGAAGATAACAATACAAATATTTGACAAGTACTTTAAAGTGATGTGTCAAATATCTGAAGTACAATGAAAGAGTTAATGACTTTTTAGAAGTTGTAGCTTTGTGTGAAAGTATCCAATAAATAGACGAATACCACAGGTTTATTGGATGTAGCTTAAGATGTATAGGGAACACTTTTAGAAGTGTGAGTAAATGTCAAACAGAGAGCATGTAGTTTGTAAGTGCTGTCAGGGTTTCACCTCAGAGGCTCTGCGGGGCAGAGAGGGCAGGTTGGAGGGGATACATACTGAGAAGTGGTCAAAAGGGGGGGTTGATAAATTGGCTTTTTCTCAGAAACTAACCCCCCCTCCAAACATCCCTTAAAGCAGCAGTCCTGCTCCCTGAGGCCAGGGGCCAGACGGGGCAGGGAGTGAGGAGCTAAGGGGGGTTATCTGAGGGAGGAGGAGCTGAGGGGGAGGAAGTAGGTTAGATACTGTTGCTCCAGATTTAAGCAGAAAAGACCTTCCCTTTATAGACAGAACAGATTGTTCCAGATACTGACTCTGGCTGCTACTACAGAGAGGAGAGGGTAAATGATAAATACAACGAGGCAGCGAACAGGGATTTTTAATCATGTCTCAAGGCGGCTTAAAGAGGCGCTATTACGTGTTTTGGGTTTTCCCTTTCCTGTACTGTGTGTTATACAGGTTTTTGTGCATGCACCTGAACATCAGCAGGAGAGAACTCTTTAAAGTAGAGACACTACATACTGATATACACCTGAACATCAGCAGGAGAGGACTCTTTAAAGTAGAGACACTACACACTGATATACACCTGAACATCAGCAGGAGAGAACTCTTTAAAGTAGAGACACTAAATACTGATATGCACCTGAACATCAGCAGGAGAGAACTCTTTAAAGTAGAGACACTACATACTGATATACACCTGAACATCAGCAAGAGAGAACTCTTTAAAGTAGAGACACTACATACTGATGTACACCTGAACATCAGCAAGAGAGGACTCTTTAAAGTAGAGACACTACATACTGATATACACCTGAACATCAGCAGGAGAGGACTCTTTAAAGTAGAGACACTACATACTGATATACACCTGAACATCAGCAGGAGAGGACTCTTTAAAGTAGAGACACTACATACTGATATACAACTGAACATCAGCAGGAGAGGACTCTTTAAAGTAGAGACACTACATACTGATATACACCTGAACATCAGCAGGAGAGGACTCTTTAAAGTAGAGACACTACATACTGATATACAGCTGAACATCAGCAGGAGAGGACTCTTTAAAGTAGAGACACTACATACTGATATACACCTGAACATCAGCAGGAGAGGACTCTTTAAAGTAGAGACACTACATACTGATATGAACCTGAGAATGTGCAAAGTAAGGGCCACTGGAAGTGTCTGAATGTTTTTTGAAACTCAACCCAACAACAAAAGATTTCACTGATTAGTCAGCGACAAATGAATTAAATTGTGTGGCTTGGATTGAAAACCTGTTGCTGAAACACAGCCCAGTCCACACAATGATTATTATGATAATGACTGCTTCTATTATTGTCACATTGAATAAACTATACTGTCAAGAAGGTGGTTTTACCGGTTTGGTGCTACGGCTAAATTGCCACCTGCAGCACAGGATAAAGAAACAAAAGCCTGATACCTGAAATACGGAATACCACTGAGTATGGTGAAGAATAGAAATGTAATCAGAGACTGGGTGGGTAGATGTTGTGTGTTTGGATCGTGGCTGGCTGCATCTCCCTGACTTGTAAACATAAAGAGATATCCATCAGCTCTCCGCCCTCGCATCATAATGACAAAAGATTGTTCTTTGCTTACACTGCGGCGTCGTTTCATTTCTGCTGCACGACAGGAGCCAGGAATAATCTAGACATTAAAAAAGTAATCTCCAAAGTGATCACTTTTTCGCTGCAGGGCAAGTGTTTCAGCGAGATCTATAGCCTAGCCTAGCTTCAGCAGTGATTCAGGGAGGCTGATGGTGATGTTATGTAACCGACTGGGAGGCTGCCAGCTAGCCAGTAGGAGGAGGGGAGAGAAACTGATAGATGGAAAGAAAACGGGAGGAAAAGACAATGAGGAAATGTAAAATGAGAGTCGAGAGAACGGAAGAATTGAAAGGCAAGACGATAAAGAGTAGTTTAGGACACGAGGAAGGAAGGAAGGAGTTGTTGTAATCCAAACAAAGCAGCTGCATGTCTCCTCTCCTCTGTCACCTTTTATGATATGAGATAACCTCAATACTCACCCCACATTAACCCCATATTTCCAAAACAACGTAAACAAACCGGAGGATTTTGCAAGGAGAGAGAAGAAGACAATGAAGGAAATGTAAAAAGAGAGAATGTAAGATGATAAAAATTAGTGTTGGACAGGAGGAAGGAAGGAAGGAAGGAAGGAAGGAAGGAAGGAAGGAAGGAGTTGTTTTAATCCAAACGAAGCAGCTGCAGAAAGCACAATCCAGCTGCATGCCTCCTCACCTCACCCTCAGTTTTCATGGCATAAGGCAACCTTCGTATTACCAAAACAGACAAAAGAAAAGACAATGAGGGAAATGTCAAATGAGAGCCGATATGTTGAAAGGTAAGACTATGAAAAGTACTGTAGGACATGAGGAAGGAAGCAAGGAAGGAGTTGTTTTTAATCCAAACACAATCCAGCTGCCTGTCTCCTCACCTCTATGTCATTAGATAACCTCCATATTCCCAAAACAACAGAAAAAAACACATTGTTATGACGGCAGCATGTTTTTAACCATGGAAATACCTGTTTAAATAAAAACGTTAACTTACGAATATTATTCGACGTTTAAAGCTACATAAATCATATGATACAGGCGAAATCTAAACAAGTGAGAAAATGACGCAGTTTTTGGTAAACGTAAACACGTCTCCGTCTAATAAACATACAGGGAACATATTTATACAACACACACACACACACACACACACACACACACACACACACACACACACACACACACACACACACACACACACACACACACACACACACACACACACACACACACACACACACACACACACACACACACACACACACACACACACACACACATGACTCACCAATAAACAATCCTGGACATGCACTTACAGGCTTTGCTCGCCTTCCATTTCTCGTGTGTGTGTGTGTGTGTGTGTGTGTGTGTGTGTGTGTGTGTGTGTGTGTGTGTGTGTGTGTGTGTGTGTGTGTGTGTGTGTGTGTGTGTGTGTGTGTGTGTGTGTGTGTGTGTGTGTGTGTGTGTGTGTGTGTGTGTGTGTGTGTGTGTGTGTGTGTGTGTGTGTGTGTGTGTGTGTGTGTGTGTGTGTGTGTGTGTGTGTGTGTGTCCTGTGTCCTGACAGCACTGGTATTTAAACAAGCACTAACACACTCACATGTTTGATTTGCGATCCAGTAAATTCCTGCTAGATAATGAGAAGTGAGGGAGATCTGTAGCCCCGAGCTAAAGAAATGCAGCTCCGTAGTTCTGCTCGTAGCAACAGGAACACAGAGGCTGCACCACCCACAGGTACAAGCCCACTCATGTAGCCAAGTGATCTTTAAAGACACACACATATATTCTTACAACATGCAAACACACAGCTGAGCATGCACACACACATTTCCAGGTCTATAAACACCTGTATGCTTACTGTACTGTAGTGTCCATTACATTTGCATAACATGGAAATGTCTCATTAATAACCAGTGTTGTGGGCAGTTAGATTAAAGCAGCAATTTGTGCAGAGTACAAGCTGCAACGTGATGTTTTAAAATCAGTGCATCTGTCTTTTATTACGGTGTAGGGCGGCACAAGCTGTAGTTACACAGGGAGTAATGAAAGAGGCCCTTTACTCGAAGTCCTGTACCATCTAATAAAGGAATAAAAGCCCCACAAATAGATTTAGGACAGCCGTACTACCATGCCGGGGACATTTCCTCCTCACCACTATTTAAAATGGCTATTTTTGTCTTTTACTCCTAAAATTAAAGAACTTTTAAAAGTATAATTTGTAAGAAAAACGAATCAGAAATAAGCTAACACAAAGATATGCTAACTTGCAAATGAAAACACTTTCAGAAAATGTTTATTCTTACAATGAGAAAAGATACAATTCAGTGTAAACATAGAATAAATTAATTTGCATTGTCAAAAGATAAAATAAAATCCCCCTAGCTTACTTATTATAATGACTAAAGATCATGCATGCACTGATCGGTAACTTCAACAACTTCTTGACATAGTTTCCTGTCTCTTATTAAGCTTTAAAAATAATCAACTCTGACCTCAAACAGCCATTTGCATTTCCTAAAACGGTATGTTGAAGACCATTTAGAACAACTTCCGACCCCCTAGGTCCCCACCACCCTCCTTCACAGAGTAACGCCCCATCTTACTCCTATGTTTTTAAACGTACTCAACCCAACATTATCCACTACAGACTCCCCTCTTGTAAAAGATGTGTTATAGAGATGTAGTCGTGCCCCAGCCGTGCAGATAACACTTCCTGCAGGTACAGCCCCGGCCGGTGCTGTGGAAACTCTCAAACAAACAGAAGACATGTATCCTCCAGTCGGTTTACTTTGGGCCTTCTCTGCAACTCTGAATAATGGAACAGCCATTAGCCTGTGACTCTCCTGCAAACACAGAGCAAGGCGCACTTAGCTGGCGAATGTAGCGGGGGTCACTGAGAGCTCCTTGAGCTGTGACTCATATGAAAGCATGTGCAGAAGAAGATCCAGTGTTGATGAAAGCGTGAAGTGGAAGCAATGTGATGCTGAAGATGTACTTCACTTGGACCACATGGGAATCTTATTTAAAGAGTCATGATTTGAAATGGTTGGAGTTTAATTTGAGTAAAAAATAAAGCTTTTATTTATGACCAATGTCGGAAAGACCTTGAAAAAAGCACATGTACATTTTATGCCTCGATTATCCAGGTTATAATTGCTATTCACTCTGTTATCCTGATACATTCACAATAAAGTATGCTTCAAATCCTATAATGGAACTGAAACAAACACTTAACGTTAGGTTTTGTTAAGAAAAACATATTTGTGTTGCACTCTTTTAGTTAACAACCTTTTTAGGGAAACACCAACACTCTTGAACAAGTTCATCATAATTAAAGGATCTCCCCGACTTAAAGGTCAAAATCCTCTTCTTCATGTCTCTTCTACAGCAACATGTGTCCCCTCTTCTTCATGTCTCTTCTACAGCAACATGTGTCCCCTCTTCTTCATGTCTCTTCTACAGCAACATGTGTCCCCTCTTCTTCATGTCTCTTCTACAGCAACATGTGTCCCCTCTTCTTCATGTCTCTTCTACATCAACATGTGTCCCCTCTTCTTCATGTCTCTTCTACATCAACATGTGTCCCCTCTTCTTCATGTCTCTTCTACATCAACATGTGTCCCCTCTTCTTCATGTCTCTTCTACATCAACATGTGTCCCCTCTTCTTCATGTCTCTTCTACATCAACATGTGTCCCCTCTTCTTCATGTCTCTTCTACATCAACATGTGTCCCCTCTTCTTCATGTCTCTTCTACATCAACATGTGTCCCCTCTTCTCCATGTCTCTTCTACATCAACATGTGTCCCCTCTTCTTCATGTCTCTTCTACATCAACATGTGTCCCCTCTTCTTCATGTTTCTTCTACATCAACATGTGTCCCCTCTTCTTCATGTCTCTTCTACATCAACATGTGTCCCCTCTTCTTCATGTCTCTTCTACATCAACATGTGTCCCCTCTTCTTCATGTCTCTTCTACATCAACATGTGTCCCCTCTTCTTCATGTCTCTTCTACATCAACATGTGTCCCCTCTTCTTCATGTCTCTTCTACATCAACATGTGTCCCCTCTTCTTCATGTCTCTTCTACATCAACATGTGTCCCCTCTTCTTCATGTCTCTTCTACATCAACATGTGTCCCCTCTTCTTCATGTCTCTTCTACATCAACATGTGTCCCCTCTTCTTCATGTCTCTTCTACATCAACATGTGTCCCCTCTTCTCCATGTCTCTTCTACATCAACATGTGTCCCCTCTTCTTCATGTCTCTTCTACATCAACATGTGTCCCCTCTTCTTCATGTCTCTTCTACATCAACATGTGTCCCCTCTTCTTCATGTCTCTTCTACATCAACATGTGTCCTCTCTTCTCCATGTCTCTTCTACATCAACATGTGTCCCCTCTTCTTCATGTCTCTTCTACATCAACATGTGTCCTCTCTTCTCCATGTCTCTTCTACATCAACATGTGTCCCCTCTTCTCCATGTCTCTTCTACATCAACATGTGTCCCCTCTTCTCCGTGTCTCTTCTACATCAACATGTGTCCCCTCTGATCAGATTTTGTCCACTTTGTGATGTCACAACGATGTTTTGGCTTGTGTAACCATAAGCCACAAGACAAGCCCCCCCCCCCTTATCACCTGAATCTCCTCCTAGAGCACCATTGAGTTCTTTGTAACCAAATGTCTCTCAGAGGGGCGTGGGGAGGGGCTCCTTATTTTCATCTAAAGTAACAGACAGAGAATCAGCACTTTGGAAACAGGGCTAAAACAGATGGGATTATGGGTAATGCCGCAATGATCTGTTTGGTGTTTCGAGCCAATCAGAGACAGGCTCTGTATATATCTGAGACCTGTGATATATTGATGAAAAACATTAAAATAGGGGACCTTTAAATAAATAATACATTTAAACACGTAAAAGAAACAACAGTATAAGTCCCATTTACACTTCTCTGCTTTGATAGCGAGTTCCACAGCTAAGGAAGACATTTAGGAATATTCTGATAGTGGAATTTGACCAAAATCAACTCATTCTGAGTGTTGTTTTTATTGCAATCCTCTATACAATCATATATCATCCACTTCCTGTCTCAGACGCCATTAAATAAACAGTTTGATGTCACAGGAAGTGTTGGAATCCAGCTGTGTTTTAACCCACACACCACAGATGACTGTAGATAGCCTCTACAGTGTCACCAGACTCTTCTGTAACATCAGTTTTTCACCCTTTAGCTCTGAACACATGGGATCACTGTCAGACCAGAATACATGGAACAGCTTGCATTGAAATGCTTATGGTCATTGGGGATTTATCACAGTCCCTCAATGCCGCCTCATTCTCATTTTCACATACGCTTTTCAATGTATTTGAATGGTTCAGTGCTGCGTCTTTACTTTTAGCTTCGTAGCTTTCTTGCTTTGTGTCTCTCAATGTGGTTTCTGTGAGGACAGTCTGTCCCTTTTTATAGCATGAGTTATCATTAAGATGCATCAGAATTTAAAAGACAGATATCAGCAATAAACCAACAAAGCATGAGTAATCCCGTAGGCAGAGATATAAAACAAGGTGTGTCCAGCACTTTGGAAAGACCCTTTTAGAGTAGACGGAGATAAGCAATGAACTTAAGAAGAAAAAAACAATGTCGTCTTTTTTTAACCTTTGTATTTCTTTCTTTTACATTTGATTTGATGTACACTTCTAAAATAGAAACGTGCCCCCCTATGAAAAGGTCGGTGCCTCATAAAAACCCTGCTATTTTTAGTCGCTGTAAGAAATTAACAACCAGGCTTTTATTACATGAGGAAGGCAGCAAGAAGAGGGCCTATAAAACCACAAAGAACACACACATACAGTTTCAAAGAAACTCTCAAATCCCAGCCAAAAATAAACCTTGTTCGCATGCCTCAGCCTCTCTTGTAGTCTTTGACCCCATTTCCACGGGGGACGCAAACAAACCGAATTCGATATCAAAAAAGTCTTCCGTCCACACGAGAACGCTCGACCCGCCGGAAACGCTGTAGTACATATGCCGGGCCTGTAAGTGGCGCTGTACTTCCGCCACAAAATACACCAAAAGCAGCGAAGAAGACCCCCCCTGAGCATGGTTGCCATGGTTACCCTTCTGTTTATTCTCCGCGGTGGATTTAGCAACATGTAGTTCATGTAATTCTCCATGTCCACTTGTTGCTGATGGTTGTGGTAGAGGAGCTGTAGGTTTTGCACTAATATCTGCAGCATGGTCAGTAGCAGTAGCAGTAGCTACTGACCATGCTACAGCAGAGGCGGGGCTATGGCTTCATCGTTATCAGGTAATGATCGTATAGGGCGTACACACGGAGCCCGCCCCAGAGCGTTCCGGTTGCAGATCTATCCACCTTGGGACCCGCTATCGTTTGCGGGGTGTGTTTCCGTTACGGCCTCGTGTGAACGAACGGGCTATACGACAGAGAAAAGTAGCGGATACAACCCGTTTCGTTCCCGTGTAAACGGCACCTTTATTTCTTCTTCCTCTGGTTGTGTTAATTGGCTTTGGCCGGCTCTTTAGCACCCTGGAGTGTGTTGTTGTTGGACAGAAATGGAACCCAAAAAAAAGGAGAAAAGAAAGCAGAGTTTCCTTTGTAAGTAGGGCAGGGGGTTAAGGGGTTTACCACAATAAAAACAAGTTTTAGATGTCCGAGTTATGTAAGCGTCTGTTACTAAGCCGTCATCACAAGACGGGGAACACCACTCTGAAAATCTCCTCTCGCTCCCCTCCCTTCCTCTATCACTCCTTCACTCCTTTCTGGATTTACAGGGAAAGGTTTATGTCACCAGATGCTAACAGCTGCCAGCTGGACTTTGCCTCTCCCTTCCTTCAACACTTGTGCCCTTTATAGAGGCTTTTCTCTCCTTCAACAGTTTACAATTAGACCATAGTTTGACTACTTTTTATTGACAAGGTGACGGGTGCTCCTGCAGACCGGTCAATGGCAACCAAACAAAGGTCCTTTGACCACAAAGAAAGCACTCAATACCTTTTTTCTTTACTTACAACTTAATTGACCCCTGTCCATATGGCTTTAATTTCCTATAGTGCTCTGGGTTTGCACATGTGATGAAGGTCTGCTTGTTTTTAGCTCTTTGGAAGTACCGTATATTATTCCAGTGAATTTCCCGTTTAATTGGCTTTGAAGAGAAAAAAACAAAACATTATGGGTGTTTCTCAATGTTGAGTACGCTTGCTTGGTAGCACATGTCTTCCGAGCGTCTTGCTTCAGAAGCGAGGCAAGAATCCTTCCTGGCATTCGGAAAACGAAGAGTGGAACAGGCGAGCAAGTGTGCAGATGTGCGTCATATGAGAGGCCCCGTCTTACATTTTCCACCACAGATTTGGGGAAATTGGTTTGCGCAAAGCATTGTGGGGATTTTAAGACCACGGGGTCTACACATGTGCAGCCTCGAAATTTCTCGCTACGAAGTACGCCGGGCTCGGTAGATTTCCAAGTATGCTGGAGATTGGAACAGTACTTCGGCGGCACTCGATGCTTGTATGCTTGAAATAGTGGCTCTGGAGCATCCTTCCTCAACATTGAGAAACACCCTATCAGTTTGGTTCAACAAGGCACTGAAGGTAGATGATACAGAAGATTAGAAAATTATTGAAATTCAAGACACCATATCATGACAAACACATCATTGCACATTTAGTATCTTGACTGGACTATATGATAATACAACTACTTCTTCCTGATAATACACCTACCAGTTGGACTTACAAGATTAAAGATGTTTTTAAAAGATCTGTTATTTACATTCTGGGTTTTTAAATTCATAGCTTGGTAATGATATACCATTATGATTGTGTTGCTTAAAATAGGTCCAACATCCGCATGACCAATCAGATAATAAGGAAGTAGTGCATGCGAACGCGCAGTTATGTAGGAAAATTGGGTATTATCAGCGGTATTTAAGGTAAAATTGCTTTGCGTTTAACCTCAAACTAAAAGTGGCAACCCTAAAACTTCAAGCTTGTTCACAACATGTGTGTCCTTAAGCTATGGAAATAGGATTCTTAAACATAGTTTTCCTTTCACGACAGTCTTAACTTCTAGTCCCTCGTCCCTTTTGACAATTAGGTGACTTTGAGTATTCCTCCTTTGCACTCTTAACCATTGTGTAATTTCCCTTTCGTTGATTCTTTCTGTACATGTGACAAGTCTTTCTCGATAGTGCAGTAGTAAACACACCTGTAGTCTTTGAAAGTTATATGTTAGTAGACCATTCTTTGTTAACATGATTCCATTTGGAAATAAAAAGCATTGGGTCTGCTTGGGATAATCCATCTGATATCCTAAGGACTTGTATAATTGATCTTTAACACATGCATGAGTTGGTTAGCAAGCATCTAGTGGTGAGTTCACCTCTTCCAGAACTTGTTGTGACTCCAGTACAGTGAGTGATTAAGTGCAGGCTTGCTTTAGCACTGTTTAAATTGGGGTTTTGTTCCCGATTCCACATTCTTTGCCTATGATTACACACATGGCTGCCGGGAGTCTCCTCGCTGCAAGTGCGTCGCTTCAGGTATCATTAACCAGATTCCTCAGGCTGTCTCCGTGCAGCTCAGTGGATCAACACGAAGAGAACCTCGACCTGATGTCAGTGTTGAGTCACGGCCAAATGCAAACAGTGCTGCTAAATTCCTTAGAAGAGCGGGTGGGAGGGGACCAGGAAGTAAAAGAGAAAAACACCTTCTGTTGTCCCTGCTGGTATGTTAACGGATGATCTGACCTGAGGTAAACTGGCACAAGACCGATGGTTTCCCTGCAGGTCGGGATTTGTTATTTACGTCTGTTGGTTGTTGCTTTAGCCATCTGTCTTGTTGGTAAACTTGTTTGAGTTTGACTAGAGATTACAGTGTCATCTTTGTTTTGAATATTTGTATTGAGAAGAAGCATGCAAGTGTAAGCAACAGTGCAGACTTCTTTGGGGTGGAAATCATGCTTCCCTGTTTCAACATAGAAGACAAACAGAACAGCCAACAACAAATAATAAAGAAAAAACACAGCATGACAGGAATCCATCTTTGGAAAATACAAGTTAGGCATTTAAGGAGATGCAGTGAAGACATTGTGTTTGTTGTAGTACCAGGTAGTTTGAATTGACAAAAAGCCAATTTTTTTTATTGGAATATTGCAGAATATATGATCGGTGGTAAACACACGTTTATGATACTTACACGTTTTATTCAGTATTAAAATATCTACAAATTGACACCACAATCCCTAATTTAGAAGCGTAAATGCAATCTCCAGAGGTTAAAAGCTAACGTCACCAGACTACAGCGTGTTCACATGACTTCACGTCTCCAACGCTAAGCTAAAGGTGGCTAATGTTGAACGTGATGATGTTCAGATGCTCATTTAGACACTGGGAACCATCGTTTTGAGACATGTGAAACAGACATTCACCAGTGGGTTGTTTACTGACATTTTGCATGACATAGAACTAAAAGTGAAAATGTCATCCGCTTGTATCAACCACAGTCCTTATTTCAGCCTTCTAACCAGAAACACATTTAAAAAACATTGACTTCAAGACAACAACTTTCGAGTTATAAAATGTTAACTATATTACGGGATTAGGACTCATCCCTGCACAACTCCATTGGCTCAAATATTAAACAAGTTTCTGTACAAATGTCGAAACAATACCTTATTTTTTTAGACTTTGGTAAAGACCACGCTCTTATTGTGAGAGATGCTGGTTTCCAAAGTACATGGAGAATGCCAAATGAGAGTTTTTGTGGCAAGGACCCATCAGTGGTAAACCTCTACTTAGCAAGCAAACAAATTAGCTGCTTGGTTTTCATAATAAGACCCACATTTATTAGCCAGTAATATTACGAGGAACTTAAACTGTTACTGTCAACATCACTCTGCGGCTGCCCTGCACAAACAGGATGTAACGAAATCAAAACATTGCAAACTGACAGGATTGGATGACATTTGACAAGAAAACAATCAATGTTTTCGATGTTGATGTCCCGCTCTTCCAGGTTATAATGACCGACTGGAAGCTGTGGGGGACTTTTCCGTTTGTTCACACATCCACAGGAAGTCTCTGGGTCACTATTTCGCCACGACCTTTTATACAGTAATTATATCCCGTCTGCTCGGGCCAAAAAGCATTTTTTCTTTTCTTTTTTTTCAATTCCCAGAAATGTTTTTCTGTGATGGATAGAGAAAGACCCAGATAAGGACGTCCAAGGCCGAATACTCTCACTGGAATGTTCCCAAACTAAGACGGTTAGCTTCTCTCGCTAAAGGTTAACTTCATCTCCCAGTGTAAAGGTTGAGACAAGAATACTGCACACAAACATCACGCATAGCTTAATATAGAAGTTGTACTAGTATACATTTTAAATATTGACAGCCCTCCTGGGAATCATGCCTGTCGTGCTCAAATAGTCAGTGTGTGTTTTTATTTTTGCCGTGTTAGCTGCTCTAGGGAAAGCAACGTTAACACCAGCGTGTTAGAAATATCATTCTCAACAATTTGCACAGCCTTAGCATTTAGTTAAAGGCCAGCTGTGCCACGTATTTAGATTTAAAAGATGCATTACACTTCATTAATTTACACATAGCGTCAATACTACTAAAAAAAAGAAACTTCAAACTGGCCCTGTTTTATTTTTGAAATCACTGTTTTTGAAATGATCTACATCCAGCCAATAGAAGCGCAAGACTTACATAGTGATGTCACTGTGTTACGGAGGAAAACAAAGGACTATTTACAAGCACAAAAACCTAAAAACACACTACAGGAAAGCACAATAGGGCCTCTTTAAGTAGGTTGCTTTTTCTTTGACCAGGCATGACGACGACTACCTTGAATACTGTGGTTTATTCAACGTGTATAACAAGTGTACTTAAAGAGGCCCTATTGTGCTTTTGGGGCTTTCCTGTAGTCAGTTTTATAGGTTTTTGTGCATGTAAATAGTCCTTTGTTTACCTCCGTAACACAGTGACATCACTATGTAACTTTTGCGCTTCGATTGGCTAGATGTAGATCATTTCAAAAACAGTGCTCGCGTACAAGGAGATCATTTTGATTTTAAAATGCAGTTTTAAGTCATAAGAGCCTTACTGTGCTTCCCACACACGATGAGCTCTCAAACCATAAAAATGCCCCTGCACACGGCTGCTTTCGCCCCTGGGTCCAGTGTGCAATCATCAAACAACACAGATTTCATACATGACTGTATCGCCGTCCTCTATGATGTGCTTATCGCCATTGAAATCATAGCCCTGTGAGTTTTTGTTATGTATGAAACACAGATTAAATCAATGAAATTAAAAGTTGAAAAAGTGCACTTGCAGGAAAACTGAAGTGAGAATGTGAACATGTTAATTTGGAGCTATAAACACACATGTTTGGCATGCAGTGTGTCCGTTTATGATGTGTGCGTTGCTGAGATTGTCACCCACGCGGCGACATCCTAATCCCTGAGAGAGTGGGTGTGTGGGTGTGTGTGTGTTGTCATCTCTGTTTCCTGCCCAGACTGTGAATCATAACAGCAGGTGGACTCTAATCACACACTCACAACAGACAGTTATTGTAGATACCAGCCAGCGTTTGTTCAAGGGGCTCGTCTGTGTTTTCAGTTGTGTGTGTGTGTGTGTGTGTGTGTGTCACCTGTGGGATCCAGCCGTGATGTCACACTGTGTACTTTCGTGAGTTTTCATATTTGATATTTATACTCTTGCCTTTGTTTTATTTATGCCGTAATGTATAGTGAAATGAACTGTACAAAAGTATCTCCACAGCGACTCATGAAACATTGATTCAGTTAAGGGGAAGTGTGTGTGTGTGTGTGTGTGTGTGTGTGTGTGTGTGTGTGTGTGTGTGTGTGTGTGTGTGTGTGTGTGTGTGTGTGTGTGTGTGTGTGTGTGTGTGTGTGTGTGTGTGTGTGTGTGTGTGTGTGTGTGTGTGTGTGTGTGTGTGTGTGTGTGTGTGTGTGTGTGTGTGTGTGTGTGTGTGTGTGTGTGTGTCTCTCTCTCTCAAAGTAACCCTACCCTGCGGGTGCACAGGTGATACCGAGCTGAATATAGCCCCCGTACGGCCAGCTGGTCCTGCTATTTAAAACAGAGAGAAGGGGGAGGGGGGAGGCGGCTTAGCATCAGCATTCTGCAGGATCCAGAGACACTTTGGTGGTGGGACTAGACCGCAACAACAAAACAAAAATCAAAGAAAAGAAAAGTTCAAACTGTGACATCCACAAACACAGCCAATCAGTGAATGAGACACAAATGAGTCAGCGATCCATGCATTATCTACAAATGTGTTCCTACTCATACGCTACAACAAAGGAACACACACACATCAGGTGACAACCACATGAAAAATCTGTGTGCGTCAGCTTTGTGTCTCTGCTCCTATTGGTCTAAAGTCCCTGTAGAAGTAAGATGCATTTCCTCAAGGGTACGCTGCTCAACAATCCATCTCAGAATTGCAGCGTTGATGCAAAGTCAATCAATCTCTCTAACAGTCTACGTGTGATTCACCCCCGTATCAAATTTACCTAAGAGTCTTTGCCAAAGGTCGATTATGTCGGATGAGGTCATCATTGAAACACTTACTGCTGCCGTTAGCAATAAAAACCGCCCTTAGATGAAGTCATTTTCGTGTGTAGGTGTTAAAAAACTGTTATATTTGGTTCTGTTTGAATGAGTTTTACAGAGAGGGGTTAGCATGTAGCAGCCCCCCCCCTCCCTTTAGCCTGTAACAGTGAATGAATTGCAACAGCTGAGCAGGAGAACTTTATCGGCAGAACTCCCTGCTCGTGTGTGTGTGTGTGTGTGTGTGTGTGTGTGTGTGAGAGAGAGAGAGATTCAGGAGGAGCTGCAACCAGAGCAGTCTCTCTCTGCCAAGCTCT
>NC_136910.1:4539526-4646092 GCF_949606895.1 Notothenia rossii
GAGAGGACTCTTTAAAGTAGAGACACTACATACTGATATACACCTGAACATCAGCAGGAGAGGACTCTTTAAAGTAGAGACACTTCATACTGATATACACCTGAACATCAGCAGGAGAGGACTCTTTAAAGTAGAGACACTTCATACTGATATACACCTGAACATCAGCAGGAGAGGACTCTTTAAAGTAGAGACACTCATACTGATATATACACCTGAACATCAGCAGGAGAGGACTCTTTAAAGTAGAGACACTACATACTGATATACACCTGTACATCAGCAGGAGAGGACTCTTTAAAGTAGACACACTACATACTGATATACACCTGAACATCAGCAGGAGAGGACTCTTTAAAGTAGACACACTACATACTGATATACACCTGAACATCAGCAGGAGAGGACTCTTTAAAGTAGAGACACTACATACTGATATACACCTGAACATCCGCAGGAGAGGACTCTTTAAAGTAGAGAGACTACATACTGATATACACCTGAACATCAGCAGGATAGGACTCTTTAAAGTAGAGACACTACATACTGATATACACCTGAACATCAGCAGGAGAGGACTCTTTAAAGTGGAGACACTACATACTGATATACACCTGAACATCAGCAGGAGAGGACTCTTTAAAGTAGAGACACTACATACTGATATACACCTGAACATCAGCAGGAGAGGACTCTTTAAAGTAAAGACACTACATACTGATATACACCTGAACATCAGCAGGAGAGGACTCTTTAAAGTAGAGACACTACATACTGATATACACCTGAACATCAGCAGGAGAGGACTCTTTAAAGTAGAGACACTACATACTAATGTGAACATAAAAATGAGCAGCATAGGGGCCCTTTAAGTTAATTTCTAGTTTATTTCTAATTTGATATTAAGTGTTTTTTCCATGGTGTTAAAGCATGCATTTCAGTAGAGTGATGTCATTACCAGACTGTTCTAACTTTGCGACTCCGTGCCTTAACCCACTCAGACATGACTAATAAGTATTTTGTTTTAGCAATACTTCGTCTACACAAAAAAGGGATACTTTGCAGAAAGGTCAGACATGGTCTCCTTTTGTCCCGCGTTGTGTTCCTTAAAACTCTCGCACCGCCTCTGTTACGTAACGAGCACTTCCTGTTTTGAAATGAAGGTGCAATCGACCCACTGCACTATTTCTTTACTTGTCTTGTTTCAATCTGCAATGTAATTATTCTTCGGATCGTCCTCTGCTGGTTTCCCATGGTTTTGAACTTTTTTACTGAGTCTTCTAAAGATAACAGTTATTTTTAGAATCACTTGCACCCACTTTGCACACAGAAATAAAGTCGAGAAACAGGAAGTGTAGTCTGCTGCTCACGCCCTCCTTGTACCCGCCTCCAAACTTTAAAAAAAAGCGTCTGTTTGAAGGGGGAAATGTGATGAAGAACTGAGTGCAGGTTCTTCGTCCAAATGCCTCTGTGTTCCAGCGTGTGCTTATTCATGTAGACTGCTGATCGCTGGACAATAAGGAAGCTTTGAGAGCTCCATCGCTGCAGTTTTCTTACTCTCACCGGCCGTCACTGACTCCCTTCTTCTTCTCCCCTTCTTTCTCTCCCCCTCCTCACCTCCTCTGTCTCCATGCAGTCCTCCAGCTCAAACTCCAGCAGAGACGAACACGAGAGGAGCTGGTCAGCCAAGGGATCATGCCACGTAAGTCCTTTTGACTTTTGACTGTTTTCTGCACACTACACTACTGTCTCACACCTTACTGATGCATTGCACACAGCAGGAAGAGCTCGAACAGATTGATTGTTGTCGTATGTTGTGTGTGAAAGCACTTCATGATGCTTAATAGGAACTTGTGCTGACTGTGTGTCTTTGAGCCAAGGTCAAAGAGTTAAGCTACATCATCCGATAGCAGATTGAATGCTTTATCACATAAATACAAAAGTGTTTCGATTCATTAGTTCAACGTGCCATGTGATTATCCACACCTCATAAACAGGATTTCTTTGACTTTCTTTAGTTCAAACTGTATTTTAAGAGTTTTTTGCATCACTTTTTCGCTGTAAATGTCATCTGTTTGACTTTATACATGTGTCATATTTAGTGTGTGTCTTTGCACCACTTTGTGTTATCAAATAGGGCAGCTTCCCCTTCTTCTGCATCCACTTCCTGTTTCAGAGTTCCGCACATCACAAGAGGCAGAGATGGGTTTTTTTTCTTCTTCTGTTTCAGCGTAGATTGAATCTGTGGGCATCAAGTCGGAGTGTTTTCTCCGTCTTTGTTGAAAAAGCACGCAGCGCTCAGCCTCGTATATTATATGGTAGATTATCTGCTCTGACAAAGTGAGTGTGGAGAAGTAGAAATGAAAGTGAAGGCAAGGCAAGGCAATTTATTTGTATAGCACAATTCATACAGTGATTCAATTCAAAGTGCTTTACAGGATCAAACAGAGAAAACACAATACATTGAGAAGAAATACAGAACACACAAAATAATTAATTAAAAGAAAGAAAACCATGTTTAAGAGTTCAAGAATTAGAACATTTAAATTTGAAAAGCCATATTCAAAAGAAATGTTTTTAGACCTGATTTAAATGAGTCTAAAGTGCTAGCCATTCTCAGATGTTCTGGGAGTTTGTTCCATGCATTAGGAGCATAGATGCAGAAGGCTGCTTTCCCACGCTTTGATCTCTCAGATGGAACGGTGAGCTGGCCTGTGCCTGAAGACCTAAGGGGTCTGCTGGGCTCGTACCACTGAAGGAGGTCCTTGATATATTTGGGTCATAGCCCGTTTAGTGCCTTATATGTGTGCATTCAAATCTTAAAGTCAATTCTCTCACTAACTGGAAGCCAATGCAGCGATCTCAGCACTGGAGTGATGTGATCTGTTTTCTTTGTCCGGGTTAAGAACAAACAGTAAACCTGTCTGTTGGGCCCCATTGATCAACTCAAGATGATGATGATAGGGAGGCTGTTGCAAATCCCGCTTTGTCCTTGGAACTAAAAAGTGACATGTAATGTAATATAAGATGCTCTTAAAGGTCTCATGTCATGCTTTTCTGGTTATCACCCGTCCCCTTGTGTGTTATGTAGCTTCTTATGCATGTAAACGGTCTGCAGAGTCAAAACCCTCAAAGTACACCCTGTAGGAGTAAAACTCTAACACAGAGAAGACCTGTCTATGCTGCCCCAGAACGCCTCGTTGGACATTTCTCTTTTTCCATTGTTTACTTCCTGGGTATCGTGACTTGCCCTTACCCAAATGAAAAACAAATGACCGGATTGGTCCAAATAGACCAATCCGCGCAGCACCAGGATCCCTTGGCGTCACTATCTCGTCCACTACAGACTACTTTCTGGATCCTTTGTCACCCATGTACGCAACAGGTGAAGAAACCAAAGTGTTGCATGTCCTTAAACGTTGGATAATCTTCAGCTGCTTTATTCTACATTACATTTAATTGACTTTTATCCAAAGGGACTTACAGAAAGAGCTTTCAAACTAACTCCAACGCATGCGATATTACATTATGCTTCATCGAGTACGATTTATGCCCAACCCTACTTACTGTATAGTAAGCGCAATAAACCATGAAGATACAAACTCAAAACAGCTCAAAAACGACGGTACATTCTCCTTAAGTAAACCAAACCATTGTAAGTGCTAATGCATTACCTTCAAACGTCACCACAAGTGGTACAATTATATAAAAAATGCTACTAGTAATTGAGAATAGTTTGATATTTTATTGATATCTTGATGTGAGACTAGATATTATCCTATATTTCTGTTCCTGTAATATCACACAAGTGTCCTGCATTACAGTGAAGTGAATATTAGTCACTGTTAGAGCTGTCCTTATACAGTATTCACCTTTTCCTATTAATTCATTATATCCACATTACTAATGATCTTTTTTTTAAATACCTGATCAGAAGTCTATTTTTTTTCCATATGGCCCAACCCTAACCTGACTGACATCAATACCAGTGAAATATTCTTAATTATATTGCAGGCGGAGGGAGGCGTGTGGTGCAGTGGGTTGTGCGTTGGTGTTCGGATCAGGTTCAAACCCCACTGCAGTCAGCATGTCGTTGTGTCCCTGAGACACTTCACCCCAAATTGCTCCTGGGGGGATTGTCCACAGTATTGAGTATGGAAGTCGCTTTGGATAAGAGCGTCTAACAAGTGACATGTAATGTAATGTAATGTGATGTAATTGCAGTATATTTTCTCCCACACTGCCCGGCTGCAGAGGAGTCGGTTCTGGGAACTGATCTCGGGTCAGTGCTGCTGTGGTTTAGTTCTCACACTAGTTTTTCAGCTGGAGGTGTGAATGAGTAATACTCCACCTACTCACTAACCACCGACTGGGTGGCGTTGAGCAAGGCACTTGACCTCAGGAGTTGTTGTTTTGTGTGTCAGTGTGTGAGTGCGAAGCCGCGTGTTTCTGGACAAACGTGAGAACAAATATAATCTCAGTGAAGGAGTTAACATGCTGCTAATTGGATGTAATTGGGGTATTGAGCGGTGAGTTTCATTTCGTTGTTTACACTGGAATCATTACTCCTTTGCTATTCTTAATTCCCGGATTTAAACCTTTGCAGGAAATTGCACTTATAGGTTTTATTTTAAATGAATTTGAATGGGACTGTAGAATAACAAAATGCTGCTATTAGTTTGATTTGAGAAGAAGCAGTGTAGAGTTATAGTGTCAGGTTGTGTGCTATGTTTTCCTCACAGTTGAACCATGATGAGTTTAAATGTCTGCTTTAATCAAAGTGCATCTAAACACATATAGTAGTAACAGCTTGTTCTTTAAGACTGGTGTAGGATTAGTATCTGGTATTCGTTTTTAGCAGATACTCAAGTGTGCTTCTCTTTTATCTTGAATGTATAAGTCATAGTATGTCTGAGCTGCTGAATGATATATTCAACCACTTAAGAGTTGACATTTATTTGTGTTATTCTGCAGAGATTAAGGTGTCTGTGTCATGTTCCCAGTATTGAGAGCAGATTCTTGCAAGAAGCCTCTTAAGAACAATAGATCATTCTCTAAAGGGAGCCAGTTAGTCGTCTTGTCCTCCGAAGATTAATCTCTGTTCTGTTCTGTTCTGTCTGACTCTTCTGTATTTGAGTAAAGCCAGATGCACGCTGTGGTGCTTTCACTGTTTCTGTGCATTTTTAGTAAAAGTAGTGATTGATTGGGCACAAAGAAGGCCAGCTGTGCAGACATGCAATTGCATTATTTCATACTGTCTGCTGAAACAGAATAACATGTCCATTACAGCTACATTATGAGATGGGTTGCAATAATTCTTCTAGAATCTCAAGGGTTCATTCCGGACAAATATTACAAAAAAAACAAAAAAACATTACTGTTAAATAGACATGTTATTTCCTCTACGCCTTTTCCTACTAATGTCAGTAAGCAAGAGGCGCTTCCACACCAAGTACTTTGCCGTACTTAGTTCATCAGAACTCTTTAGTTCTCATGAACTAAGTACAGATTGCGTTCACACCGGAATAAATCCTTGAGGGAAGCATAGGCAAATGAAGCTGACGTCACTTCTTCTTCTTCTGCTTTGGGTTTACTGGCAGGCTGCAAACAACTTCACGGCGTATACTGCCATAGATATATATAAACACTAGATGACTCACCCGCGCTGCTGGCCAATGGAGACCGACGTTGCCACATGGCGGCCATCTTGCTACAGGCAGCTCTCTCATTCATAACGTTATGTCTATGGTGCACTATTGAAATAACCATAGCTTGCATAATTTTCAACCAATTTTCAAACGGTTTGGTTTGTTATAAACATCAAAGATGTAGTTATGATACTGCATACTTATAATTATTAACTTTTTTTTCAACATGTCTTGTTGTTTCCTGTATCATAGCCATGCTAATAACGTTTATAATAAACCAAACTGTTTGTAAATCAGTCAAGATTTCAGCAAGTTAAGAGTATTTTTGTGCAGATCACTCACCTTACAACAGCTGTAGAAGTAGTTGTTGACTGTGGCAAGATGGCCGCCGGTGAGCTACGCTGGCGACTCCCCTTTGAGCCATCTAGTGTTTATATATATCTACGTATACTGCCACCCAAAGTCCCCGGCCGGAAGTCCCCGGAGTTGGGGAAGGCTTCAGTAGAAGCTGCTGGGACTCCCAGCAGCTTCGACTGAAGCCTTCCTAGTAAATCGCCAGAACGCCGACACCTCCTCATCTCCACCGCTCCCATGTTTCTTTTGTGTTGCCATAAGTTAGTCTCTCTGCGTTTGTGCGCTGGGCTAATGCTAATGCTAATAATGCTAATGCCAGCAAATACAATGGCGGCTTCACACAACTTTATCCGAGTTTTACGGGGCGTGGTTTGCAATCCGCCCAGCCAATCAGAAATTGGAACCTTTTTCTCCCCAGGAAAGTCCCTACTCTCTAGCAGGGACTGAAAAGGGGTGAAAAGGTTCTCATTAACTAAGTTCTAGTTCTAGATATTTTTAGTGTGAACGCAAAATCCCCGGAACTATCGGAACTATTCCTGGGAAAAGTACTCTGGTGTGAATGCCTGATATTATATTCTTTATAAAAGGCCAACATAAGTCTGGTATATTCACATAATGACATCAGTAAGACTCATTTCATAAGTAAGACATGTGTTGATGTGTTTCAGCTGAGCATGATGAAGGATCAGCTGACCGGCGGTGTGTTTGTTGTGATTTGTGACCGTTTGTTACATCACAGCGTTTGGTATTTAGCTCTTCTCTCAGCGTCAGGGCTTGTGACACACACACACACACACACACACACACACACACACACACACACACACACACACACACACACACACACACACACACACACACACACACACACATACGCACACACACACACACATTTGCAGTTGACGCCCCGCTGTCTCCAGGATGTCCACACACACCCTCACACACCTTTTGGATTTCACCAGCTCTTCTTGACCAATCTCAATGAACGCTACGTTGCATCATCGTAACTGCCGCTGCCCTCCCAATATCCTTCCCCAAATACACTGAACATCATTATTACCGTCTGTTTAGATGTTAGAAACACAAACGTTCTTGATATGGAAGACAGTTCCGATGTCTTACTTAACATTTGGAAACTGTGCTCTTGGCTAAATGTCCTAAAGGGAATGCGTCGGACAGATTTATCTTGAAAATATGAATAAAAGACGGAAAGAATCATCAGTTAGTAATTAAGGTAACTTTTCGTGCAAAAAGGGAAGAAAATGCTGGTTTTTAGCCTCATTTATTGAGATTTCCTGCGTTATTGTGCATTATATCATCTGAAATTAAATTAAATTGAGTCTTTTGCTGACAAAACAAGACATTTTACGACATGACGTTGAACTTTGAGAAACATGGTTGGACATTTGTCTTTGTTTCTTAAATGTTTTAAAATTCATCTAGAAAATAATCTTCAGTGTCGGGGAATAATTTGCTTAGGTATTCAACCTTCGACCCAGTCCATCGTTTTCTCTCTTTACTGCCTCCTTTCCCGTGGCATAGGTCTACGGCCTTGGGTATCGCTGCTATCTCTCTGAAGGAGGGGCAGCTGGGTGCATTGTTGTTGCCAGCTTATGACCGAGCACAAGCTGACATGAGATCGTTTATTGTTCAGAGACGAAGATTCCCTGGCGCACATTATTTTCTATGGACGACAACTCTAGTTAGATTCAGGGTCCATATTTGTTTAGTCTCGCTGATGAAGAATGTTGATTATTACACTCTGATAGTTCAAACCTGGAGCTACAGGAGGGTTCTTCAGAATTGATGGTGGCATCTCCACCGTGTGGTCAAACCGTGGCCCGTGACATGTCTTGTGAATTCTCCGGCCGAAGCTCCAAATGAACCGTCAGTGTTTGCCATCAAAGCTCCAGCTCTCCTCGTGTCTCTCTGAGTCCTGACTCCTATTGCTTCAGAAGTTTCCCCCACATGCCGGATAATTTAATTATGAAATTAGTGGCAGCTCGAAAATAAATATCTGTTTCACGTTTTTAACTTCTTGGATATAACTTTGAACTGAAATGTAGGTTTTAAAACAACATAATTGTTTCTATGTTTCTCCTTTAAAGGTTGATGCTCTAACTGGGTCGCTAAATGTGTATAAAAACATGTTTCCACTCAAACCACACAGACGTTCCCCCCCCCCCTGTCCTCTATACACTCAGTACATTGCAGACCGTCGTGGCTGAGTGCGGTGATGAATGTAGGTTTTCTTTGTGCGCAGCGCTCCATCCATCAGTCTCTCTCTCTCTCTCCTCCGTCTGCTCTTTAACGATCCTCTCCAGACTTAAAGTCATCAGGAATGTATGTCCCAGCTACTGTACATCTCTCTGACTTTACACACACACTGTAAACCTTTGAAATACTTTTGGAAAATACTCTGCTTTCTACCAATCTCAAAAAGGCACAGTGAACATCGTACATCAGTTCTTCCGTTTCTTGTTTAAAGCAATGAATTATGAGCCTATCATGAAGCAGGGCTGTAGTGCTGATGTATCGAAGTATGCAAGAATATAATCAGGATAAGAGCTTGTTTGTTTCACACGGGAAACGATGTTGCTGCATGGAACATTTGCAATGGGAACCTTTATTGATTTGGTTCTGATCCGATGATTAAACACTTATCGATGCATCTTGAGCAGTGTTTCCGCCAGACCAGGGCTGAGATGGCGTCCACCCTGAGAGCGGGGGGGGGGGGGGGGGGGGGGGGGGGGGTGTGTGTGTGTGTGTGTGTGTGTGTGTGTGTGTGTGTGTGTGTGTGTGTGTGTGTGTGTGTGTGTGTGTGTGTGTGTGTGTGTGTGTGTGTGTGTGTGTGTGTGTGTGTGTGTGTGTGTGTGTGTGACGTCACGTCGTGTCACTTGAATTTTGAATTGAGCCGTCCCTTTATATCTCTTTACATATTAGGAATGGGAATTCCGGCTAGCACCCCCCGTCAAGGCTCGCTGCCAGTAAACTTTCCGTCACAGGAACACGCTTTGCTGGCGGCAAAAAGAATCCCACCAGACTCCTTTGCCCCTCCAGCAGAGGGATGTCCTTGTACTTTTTCCTTTTCGTCATTTCAAACGATAAAAGCTCTCGAATTATTAACTTTTTTGCACGCCCTCGGCTCGAGTTCAGGGCGTTCCGAGCTGAATAAGGGCGTCAAGTGACGGCAAGACGCCCGCCTGGCGGAAACGCTGATCTTGAGGCATCAAAATGTTTATACACAGGGGTGCACATAACTTTCTGAGTACCTGGAGTCAGTGTTTGGTACTCCAACTTCTGGCTCCACTGAAAGTTATTTGATGTCGTCCGGTGATCTAACCGCCTTCTGGAAAAGCTTCACAAGTACGTCGGTACGCAAATGCACTTTGTGACACAAGTGACGGTACGCATTTCAGATTACCTGCGTACCGGTTATGTGCACCCCAGTCTATACATGTATATTTTGTGTCACACTGTTTGGCTACCTTTTACTTTTAAACAAAGTGTATTTGCAATGATGCATAATTCAGATAAACAGGTGTATGTTAGAAAGTAAACAGGACTTCATTGGTTCCTCTATAAGCAACATGACTCCTGGTTGTCCTTCAGGAGAGACACTTTGTTTTGCCAGAGTTATACCCGATCACTTCTCTCCGGGAAAAACAAGACACAGGAAACTTCTGCTGGTGTTGATGAGCTGCAGCGTTTATACATTCACAAACTGAAAGCACTACTGCACATCTATTAGATATATTCACCGATAAACACACAAACACACACGTTGCTTTGCTAGTCCGAGCTACTCTTACAGCACAGGCGACCATAAGGTTGACAATTGAGTGTCTTATGAATGACTTTGTTCTGCATCAAAACTGACTTTTTCAAGAGAAAATCTCAAAATGCATCTAAGAATCCCATTTCCCTCGTCTTTTCTGAAGTGTCCTGGTGATTAGTCGTTTTTTTTTTTTTTGGTGTGATAAGACCCTGACAACACAAATGTCTAACTGCAGATTCAAACCAACTTATTTTCTCCTTTAAAACAAAACAATATGTGGAGATTCTGTATTAAATAAGGTGAGCATATGAGCCCCCAGAAGTCAGTTTGTTTATATTTAGGCAAGGTAACAATCTTGTGGTTATAACAGGAAGTTTTTCTGTTGATTTGACCCCTAACAAAAAAAAACAAATTTACCTAAAATAAGCCGCAACCATTGGCGACAACTTCCTGCTTTAAAGTAAAAGCCACAGTGATAACATGACGGCATACTTTAGTTACGATGGCAGGTAAAAATGTTCTTTAATAAAACCGAGGTTGCGTCCTCTACAGAACAAAATGTTTCTTTATCCCTGCACACAAACACACACACACACACACACACACACACACACACACACACACACACACACACACACACACACACACACACACACACACACACACACACACACACACACACACACACACACACACACACACACACACGGCTGTCATCAGAGTGTGTGGTTAGAGAACAGACCCCTGACCCTCTGTCCTGCAGCCACTTCTGCTTTGAGTCTTCCTCTAAACGCCGTCTCTGTTTCTCACATTCTGAGAGGAGCATCAGTCCTTGGAAGAGTGTCTCATCTCTTTGTCTCTTTCCTGTCTCTCCTCGCAGCACTGAAGAGCCCGGCAGCCTTTCACGAACAGCGGAGGAGTCTGGAGCGAGCGAGGGTGAGTGTCTTCAAGCACCAAGAGCTTTCTCTGTGGGAAAAACACTCGCATTATATTTAAATTGCAAAGCAGTATTTAGGGCCTGAGCACCGACAGAGTTAAAGCAAAATACCTATCGTGATTTGCTCAAGTTCTTATTATTATAATGTACACGAGTTCATTGCATTACTGATGGCTTGAAAGTTCACCAAAAGTTGATTTGTTTTTGCAGAATTGTGGGTTCTGGTGAAATATCTGATATTTTAGGGGTGTTGTTTTCAAGGCATTGGCAAAAAGCTCAATATCGCCCTCACCCTTCACCTAGAAATGTGGTAGGTATACAGAATGTAGGATGTTTAGACGGACAAAAAAAAGCCTCTTGGTGCGTTATCGTAAACCCAACAGGAAGTCGGACATTTTGAATTTTAGATCCACGTTTTTGCAATTTTCACGTGCCGTATTTGAACAAGCTCCTCCTACTGTTTTCATCTGATCGACTTCAAATTCGATCTATCCTTTATCTCTTAAAAAGTTGAAACAATAATGTTACAAGTCCCACGTGATAGGCTAAGGGTGGGACATCTCTAAGTGGTTGACCAATCACAACAGAGCCGGCCTCTGGTTTCAGACAGAGGGTGAAAAGAGGTGCTGCAGCTGCAGCACAGGCATGGTATGAGGTACGAGAAAAATAAAGAGCTTTTTGAACATTAAAGCATGGAGACATGTAGAGACACTACATACTGATATACACCTGAACATCAGCAGGAGAGGACTCTTTAAAGTAGAGACACTACATACTGATATACACCTGAACATCAGCAGGAGAGGACTCTTTAAAGTAGAGACACTACATACTGATATACACCTGAACATCAGCAGGAGAGGACTCTTTAAAGTAGAGACACTACATACTGATATACACCTGAACATCAGCAGGAGAGGACTCTTTAAAGTAGAGACACTACATACTGATATACACCTGAACATCAGCAGGAGAGGACTCTTTAAAGTAGAAACACTACATACTGATATACACCTGAACATCAGCAGGAGAGGACTCTTTAAAGTAGAGATACTACATACTGATATACACCTGAACATCAGCAGGAGAGGACTCTTTAAAGTAGAGACACTACATACTGATATACACCTGAACATCAGCAGGAGAGGACTCTTTAAAGTAGAGATACTACATACTGATATACACCTGAACATCAGCAGGAGAGGACTCTTTAAAGTAGAGACACTACATACTGATATACACCTGAACATCAGCAGGAGAGGACTCTTTAAAGTAGAGACACTACATACTGATATACACCTGAACATCAGCAGGAGAGGACTCTTTAAAGTAGAGACACTACATACTGATATACACCTGAACATCAGCAGGAGAGGACTCTTTAAAGTAGAGACACTACATACTGATATACAAACCTGAACATCAGCAGGAGAGGACTCTTTAAAGTAGAGACACTACATACTGATATACACCTGAACATCAGCAGGAGAGGACTCTTTAAAGTAGAGACACTACATACTGATATACACCTGAACATCAGCAGGAGAGGACTCTTTAAAGTAGAGACACTACATACTGATATACACCTGAACATCAGCAGGAGAGGACTCTTTAAAGTAGAGACACTACATACTGATATACACCTGAACATCAGCAGGAGAGGACTCTTTAAAGTAGAAACACTACATACTGATATACACCTGAACATCAGCAGGAGAGAACTCTTTAAAGTAGAGACACTACATACTGATATACACCTGAACATCAGCAGGAGAGGACTCTTTAAAGTAGAGACACTACATACTGATATACACCTGAACATCAGCAGGAGAGGACTCTTTAAAGTAGAGACACTACATACTGATATACACCTGAACATCAGCAGGAGAGGACTCTTTAAAGTAGAAACACTACATACTGATATACACCTGAACATCAGCAGGAGAGGACTCTTTAAAGTAGAGATACTACATACTGATATACACCTGAACATCAGCAGGAGAGGACTCTTTAAAGTAGAGACACTACATACTGATATACACCTGAACATCAGCAGGAGAGGACTCTTTAAAGTAGAGATACTACATACTGATATACACCTGAACATCAGCAGGAGAGGACTCTTTAAAGTAGAGACACTACATACTGATATACACCTGAACATCAGCAGGAGAGGACTCTTTAAAGTAGAGACACTACATACTGATATACACCTGAACATCAGCAGGAGAGGACTCTTTAAAGTAGAGACACTACATACTGATATACACCTGAACATCAGCAGGAGAGGACTCTTTAAAGTAGAGACACTACATACTGATATACAAACCTGAACATCAGCAGGAGAGGACTCTTTAAAGTAGAGACACTACATACTGATATACACCTGAACATCAGCAGGAGAGGACTCTTTAAAGTAGAGACACTACATACTGATATACAAACCTGAACATCAGCAGGAGAGGACTCTTTAAAGTAGAGACACTACATACTGATATACACCTGCACATCAGCAGGAGAGGACTCTTTAAAGTAGAGACACTACATACTGATATACACCTGCACATCAGCAGGAGAGGACTCTTTAAAGTAGAGACACTACATACTGATATACACCTGGACATCAGCAGGAGAGGACTCTTTAAAGTAGAGACACTACATACTGATATACACCTGAACATCAGCAGGAGAGGACTCTTTAATATAGAGACACTAAATACTGATATACACCTGAACATCAGCAGGAGACGACTCTTTAAAGTAGAGACACTACATACTGATATACACCTGAACATCAGCAGGAGAGGACTCTTTAAAGTAGAGACACTACACACTGATATACACCTGAACATCAGCAGGAGAGGACTCTTTAAAGTAGAGACACTAAATACTGATATACACCTGAACATCAGCAGGAGAGGACTCTTTAAAGTAGAGACACTACATACTGATATACACCTGGACATCAGCAGGAGAGGACTCTTTAAAGTAGAGACACTACATACTGATATACACCTGAACATCAGCAGGAGAGGACTCTTTAAAGTAGAGACACTACATACTGATATACACCTGAACGTCAGCAGGAGAGGACTCTTTAAAGTAGAGACACTACATACTGATATAAACCTGAACGTCAGCAGGAGAGGACTCTTTAAAGTAGAGACACTACATACTGATATGAAGCTGACTATGAGAAGAATGTGTCCCCTTTAACTTACTAAGGAACCCTGAAGGCAGCGCTCTTTAAATAAGGAGCTGCACAAACAAACAGCTTAGCTTTATTAGCATATTTTTTCATAACCCAAGGTCAGATCTTCCTCTCGCTGCCATCTGGAGTGAAGATTTAAATTCATAACTCACAAGTCTCTTACTTATAAACTAAAACTGTGTTTCTTTGTGTGGAAGCTTTTAGTTGTAGCTAAGGGTTAGCGAAGGACAAACAACCGCAATAACTTAATCAATCAACCCAATTAAAGTGAGGTATTAGCAATGTCACAAACATGTCGACCCAAGATACTTGCAATCTACAGTAACAGTTGAATACGCAGTATACAGTAAGAAGCACCCATTAAGGACTGCTTCCTCCACCTTCCTCCTCCTCTCTTCATTGTTCCTCATCCTTTTGCTTGTGATCCTCCTTCTTACGTCCATTTGTGTTTTCCTCCGCAGACCGAGGATTATCTGAAGAGGAAGATCCGGAGTCGCCCTGAGCGCTCGGAGCTGGTCAGGATGCACATTCTGGAGGGTGAGCTTTCATACGCGACAGAATGAGTGATACAGTGTAGGATTAAAGCAGGGGGGGGGAACCTTTTTCCTCTCAAGGGCCATTTCGATTTTTACAACATCCCCCGAGGGCCGTACGAATTATTGACGTCTTCTTAAACTAAAATCACAGCCCTTTCATTTGGCCTTTCTTTCATGCTGTGCAAAGAAAAACCAATCTCTTAATCCAGATATCTCACCATGACCGGCGCACACATGCATGAGCACGCCCGGTTGTGGCATGACCACCAAAACAGAAAGATATGGACACAAGATGTGTGCAAATGTATTTAGTTTCATATCCATGTGGACATGATTTAAAGGTGGGGGGGGGGGGAAGTTAAAAGCATCAATCTGGTGCACTTTGAGAGCAACATGAAGAGATCTATGGATACATCTCTCAACAACCAGATGAAACAGAACTGTAAACAGATTTCCTTTTTCTTTATGGATATTTTACAAATCACTTCCCTTTTTAAACTGTATTCTTGTTTATTAACAACTTTTTTTACTTTCATATATTATTTTATACCTGTTTACTTTATTCCCTTATTTTTTTATAACTATAATGATCATATAAAGATGTGCCTTTACCTCACTGGTTGTAGAAAAAGCTTCTTATATTCGTTAGCATAGCTAGCTAACCAGATGCTAATAACAACTAAGGTATTGACTGTATGATCAGTATGACAGATGAACAGATCGCCCACTGAGCTTTCAACTAAAGACACAGCCACGCACAAACTGCGGCATGTGTACAGCTCCTTATGGGTACTGCAATTTGTGAAGTGCCGGAGCCGCGTTCCGGTGCTCTCTGTCCGAACTGCACTCCTGTCAGACGAGACATATACCACGTGATGACCTATGGTGATGACACGTTAGGCTCGTGTTGTGTTCAAGGACCCTGACCTTGGCCAGGAAAAACAGGCACTCGCTTGTTTAATTATTTTGCGGTCTAGATTTCTTAAATTTTTTGCGTGTGTTTATAAATTACCTCGAGGGCCGTATCAAATAGTCTCGCGGGCCGTATACGGAGGTTCCCCATCCCTGGATTAAAGGCTCAATTCTGCATGAAACTTCCTTAAAAAAAGGAACCATTCAGTGAACAAAACAGAACCAATTCCATCTGATAAGGTTATCATATAGTTCCTATTTCATATTTATATGTGGCATGAGAAAACAAAGTACATTTCTTAGAATCTGACAGCACTACCTCAGAACTATGAAGCTGGTTTTGCAACATAGCTCAATTGTTTTGAAAGAGTGTAAAGGCATTTCCCTTGGCCAATTCTATCTGGCGTTTTTTAACGTTTTGCAATGTCATGTTTGTTTGGCTGCTTTATTTCATGTTTGGCATATTAGTCTGACTCATGCTGTCTTTTGCTTCATACCTTATTAAACTGTTAGCAAGGAGCAACTGCTTTAGTTTTGGTTATTGAATTGAACTTGAATTCAAATCCAGGAACGGCTTTTAGGAACTTTTAAAACACTCATATTTTAAAACACAACCCTGATGTTTTCTATCTTAAACATCTTCGAAAATCTCCATTTTGATGGTTCTGACGGACCGAATTAATTTGAACTCTTGGCGTAAACACAGCAAAAGTTAAGCGTGTTAAAACTAAAACATGGATGTGATACATTAGCATGAATGTAGCCTCAATATCTCTGATCTTCAGGATTTTTACTTCCTGTTTTTTCCTCAGATCTGCTCAATATGTTGTCTTTAAAACCTGGTGTTTTGCTGCAAAATGAATCCCTTGATAATAACAATAATAATAATAATAATAATAATACATGACACTTATATAGCGCTAGACAAACAAAAATAGGGGGGGTAGGTGGTCAGAGGTTGCATTGTTGAACAGGTGGGTTTTGAGTGAATGCTAATGCCTGTTGTGTCTCTCCCTCAGAGACGTCTGCAGAGCCCTCGCTGCAGGCCAAGCAGCTGCAGCTGAAGCGAGCGCGGCTGGCCGACGACCTCAACGACAAAATCTCCCATCGACCCGGACCCATCGAGCTGGTGCACAAGAACATCCTGTCTGTGGACCTGCCTGTGGGCTCGCCTCTCGGTAACTACACCCAGAATATAGCTCAATGACACACTGTACTACAACATGTGCACACATTTAATAAGGTCAGTCAATCGGAATCAGAACCAGAACCAGAAACGGGTTTATTGCCAGGTAGGTTCACACATACGAGGAATTTGACTTGATGTCATGGTGCAGACATAAAATATAAAACAAAAAATCTTTAAGGACACCGTAATCAAATATAGTTAAATAGCAATAAAATGAAGCAGTAATTTACATTGAAATATAATTCTATGAATGAATTATAGGATATAAAATAAGAAATATGAAACAAGAAATATGTGCATTAAGCAGTATGGACATTGTGTGCATTAATGTAACGCATAGAGACTACTTTGTGGCTGAGGTAAGTGTCAGTGGGGGGGCCGGACCTTGTAGATGGACAAAACAAGCACTCTGATAAAGTCCTGGACACCAAAAAAAATAAGAATAAAGACACTATTCTGCCCTTGCAAGAATATTTAGAGATTACAGGCTTGACAGATAGTTTAAAAAGGTCATCAATAAACACCCAGGGGACAGCCGGGCTGTTTCAGATGTTTACTGATTCATTTTCAATCATTTCCATTTTGTAAAACTGAAATACAAGCAAAGACAAAACACACAGTCATGAGCCGTTGTCACATTAAACACTAAATACAAATACACAAGGCTTAACAAACATTCTTAACATTTCAACTGCTGCTCACAGGCTAACAAATGTAGCAAAACACACAGTACTCCTGGTACTCTGGAAACAACACAACATATTTAAAACAAGCATGCAGGCACAGGGTTACACACACTTGCCCAACATGCAGCAACACTCACAGACACACCTGTAAGACTCATAATGACTCGGAAACACAAAACACGGAGCTCCTTAAAGTTCATTCAAACACAAAGTGAATTTCCTCACCTCCCCTGCTGAATTGATGGAGCCATAAAGGGAGGTGTTGAACTCAAGTTAAAACGCGTCCACCTTTATTAATGAGCTGTATGCTCTAAGGCCGGGGTGTCAAACTCAAATACACAGTGGGTCAAAATAAAAAAATGGGTGCTAGTCGAGGGCCGGACTGGTTCAATGTTTATTGCAGAACTTATTGAAATGAACTTATTGCACATTTTAAACCTGGAACTAACAAAGCTTAAATGATTGCCTATAAAAACAACATTAAACATTAAATAATCAGTTCATTCATTTCTTATGGCTCTATCTGCAGCTTTTCCAGAGTCATTTCTTATGATTACATTTTCCCACAGGCCAACAACAGCTTCAACAAAACTATTTCCCTCAAAGAGAAACCAAACATGTCCTGTTGTCGTGAGAGAGAAAGTGCAGAAGGAAACATCCATTAAACTCAGTGAGCTGCTCTGTGATGCTAGCTCAGATACTTGGCATCTCATCTTGGGTGCAAGGTCATCAATGTTTGGGCTCAGGCTCTGAGCTGAGGAAGGTGTGCGTGCAATATACCGGCAGACCAGACCTAATAGTAATTAGAAATGATCCTGAAATTAAATCCACCAATTTGGCCCCCGGGCTTTGAGTTTGACACATGTGCTCTAAAATGTAATTCACAGTCTCTCTGAACACACCTTTTAGCTGTGAAATTACAACATCCAGGGATACACACACATGTAATAAAGTATTTTGAGAGTGAGTGTGCAAACAGGTTGCATCATCTTACTGGATGATAAACCACACAGTAGCTCTGTTGCAGGAGTGACGAAACACATATTTGGACATACTCGTGTTAGGAAACATCGCAGGGCACACAGCGTTGTATAACTTCTCTAAAATGACGAATCAGAGACAGGTTTATCACCAGGTGGGTTGACACGTACGAGGAATTTGACTTGGTGTCTTGTTGCATACATAAAAGTAAAACAAGAATGAAAAAACACAGATAGAGAACTAATTAAAAAACACAGATAGAGAACTAGTGTATAGCATCACTGTTTAGAAATCAAACAGGGATGAGTGTGTGACACGTTGTGAGGAAGCAAGGGAGTGAAGTGTTTGCCCTCTGGACACAAATACTGAAAGATCTCCTCCATTCTGTTTTTACAGAAGTTTAATTTACCAACGGATGTAATAATAATTGGCTTAATTTCCCGTTCAGTTTGTAACCATAGATACAAAAACGGTCAACAGAAAAAATGACAACACAAGCTCACCCTCTGTCATCTGCACTCGACATGAAACAGGTGACCTATATACACAAACCACACCCATGTGACGATGAACGGAAGTGCTCAACAAACACAAATAAAAGTGACGTTAACAAATAATGAACTCAGGCTAGGTAGCATTCTGGCTCCTACAATAACGGTGTTTGCTTACAGATTCTCCAAAGGGGGAGGGCTCGTCTCTGGATGAAGACAGCTGTGATGCTCTGTCACCGGATCAGCTGACCAATCAGGACTCTCCGCTGAGCGCCGTCCCGCAGCTGTCTCCCTCTGATCTGCTCAGCAACAGCGGAGACATGTCCCCCACACAGGTACTAACACAGGATGCATTGTGGGGAAAAAAAACATATTTT
The DNA here is from genome assembly GCF_949606895.1 of Notothenia rossii. Taxonomy (NCBI): domain Eukaryota; kingdom Metazoa; phylum Chordata; class Actinopteri; order Perciformes; family Nototheniidae; genus Notothenia; species Notothenia rossii. The sequence continues at coordinate 4,558,627 of NC_136910.1, forward strand.
TAGAGCAACTTTTAGGGCACTGCGTACAAAATCAGGGCATTCACAAAATGTTTGAGGCCAATTTAGAAGAAATTCATGCAGTCGCTTTCTTTTCTTTGCTAACATGAGTCAATAGAAAAGCATATTACTGCAATCTTCTGTGTGTGGGGGAAAGCAGGAGACAGTTCTAATAATATAGGCTTTTTTTAATCGTCCTTGTATGTTATAGATTTGGTTCTAAAGCTCACACAACTTAGTGCATTTTTATAAAAAATGTCATATACAAAATCTTGGGGTTGATTTCTGCTTAGACTAAAGAGAATTAAAAAAAAAGGTCATTATTTCAACAAAAAGACATATTTTAGTTGAATTTGAAAAAAATGAATGGAATAAATCATGTGATTATAAACTTGATGGCACCACTAACTAGTGTTATCTTTTTTTTCAGTTCATCACACAGTCCCCTCCTCCTCCTCCTCTTCCTCTTCCTCCTCCTCCACCTCCTCCTCCTCCTCTTCAGGTGAACGGGTCAGACTCCTCCCCTTTCACAAAAGTCACCAATGGGACGATGGTGACTTTAACGAACACACGCCTTACTGGACATATCAAGGTACGTGTAACTAGTTTTTATATCATTATATATTGTAATTAACACGTTATACTTTGTGGTACAATGTGCATGTTTTTAATTTAAATTCTTATGTATATATGCATTTTTTTAATTCTACTTTATTTGAACTTTTGTTGTGAATTTTACTTTCAATTTTGATATGTATATATTTTTTTAGTTTATTTCTTTATTGCACCTTTTTACTTGAACCTGTTATTTCTACATATATATTTTTTTCAATTATATTTTATTTAAACATTTGACTTTAACTTCTAATGTTTGTATAAATACTTTTTTAATTTGATGTTTTTTTGCATATTTTTACTTCAATTTCTTATTTTTATATACAAATATTTACTCTATATTATATATAAAAATGTTTTTTAATTTATTTCAATAAGCCCAATTTCCCCATAGTATAAATAAAGTATTCTGATTCTGATCAATCACCCAAGAATATGATATATACAGATTTGATGACTTCTAAATAACCCTAATCTCTATTTCTGAAGCAGCTGTAATCGTCTTACTCTTCATCTCCTCACTTCCTCCTCCTGACCCCGTTTCTCACGCTTTCTGTCTCCAGTCTCAGAATAAGTCGAGTTCAGACCGTCCTCCTCAGAGACCCAAGAAACCAAAGGACAGCAAACCCAAGGTCAGCTGACTCTCTGTTTCTTTCAAAGCAAGCGCACATTGTATAAGAGTACCTGATCTTTGAGGAACTACCAGAGAGCTGAAGTTCTTCCAGTTTCTCTCTCTGGGGTTTTGGTGTCAGTTTTCTCAGAACTAAAGAAACATTTTCACATTTAACATTCACACAATCCAGAAATGCCTCGTTAAAAGAGGAAGGGGTACCATGTTCCGCATCCTAAATACAGCAGAATAAACAATGTCTTTCTCTGAATTGGAAACACTTGCCCTGTGACCCTAGTTTTGTTATTTCTGTTGACCTTTCCCGCCTACATGACCTGAAAGCACTTCCTGTTTCTGTCCAGGAATCAGTAAGTGATGTCAAGCAAGAGGATATTTGAACCCTTGTGTTGCGCCTCCACTTTAAACATGTGGTTTTAATGGCAATAGAGAAAAACCACAACTTTAAAATGTTGATCGTCAATAGTATATCTCAGGGGTCGGCAACCTTTTTGATATGAGGAGGCGTGTGGCGCAGTGGAGTAGTGCGTAGGTGTTTGGATCAGGGGGGCACAGGTTCAAACCCCACTGCAGTCAGCATGTCGTTGTGTCCGAGACATTTCACCCCAAATTGCTCCTGTGGGGATTGCCCACAGTATTGAGTATGTTAGTCGTAATGTAATATGAAGTGCCATTTAAAACAAAAAATGTGATCAGTGTGCCGACGATCACGTTGCGTGCATGGCTTCCTTCTGCAGGTAACGGGGAGACGCGCTCTGGCGGCGGGCTCGTTCGGGATCCGAAAATACAATTTATATATTTTGCACACTTATTCCACTTATTCCTAGCGTGCCACTGGTTACGGTGCCGACCCCTGGTATATCCACTTTCACTGAGTTAAATCTCTTATCCAACATTAAAGCTGATCACAACGACATCTCTTCACTTTTCTTACCCTTTAAATGTCATTTTGTAAAAAACGAATGCCATTGTGTTTATTTTATAAGGAAAAAAACACATGCAAAAATGTGTTTCTATATTTTTAAGGCATGATGGTATTTATTTTCGCAGTCTGGCATATGTCCATGGTTAACAACAACATACAACATTAACAAAAAAAATAAGACATAGAAAAACACCTCAATCTCGTGGAAAGTAGTAAAAAATACACTGAAACCCTGATCTAATGTGTTGTGATTTGAATGGGCTTCAATGGGAAATGTTTGTCTTTTTAAAGGTACATCATTTCAAATAGACACAAAGAGAAAAACTCACCAAATGTATGCTTTACTGAAAAAAAAAAAAAAAAGCAGCCAAAATGTACAGAAAAGTAATAATAAAAACATCTATAAATTGGAATACTAATTAAAAAAATTATGAAATTGCCAAAATGTATGCCACATCAAAAATGATTTCACAATATTGAAAAATCCTACACTCTCTAAACCGCTTTCTGTCTCGTGTGCAGGTGAAGAAGCTGAAGTACCACCAGTACATCCCTCCAGACCAGAAGGCAGACAAAGAGCGCCCCCCCCAGATGGACTCGTCCTACGCCAAGCTGCTCCACCAGCAGCAGCTCTTCCTGCAGCTGCAGATCCTCAACCAGCAGCAGCAGCACTACAACTACCACACCATCCTGCCCGCTCCACCCAAGTGAGTGTTCGGCTCCACTCTGTTCAAGTAAAGGGGGCCGAGCGGAGGGGTTTTATTCAAAGGCTGCGGTCAAAAGACACTTTTCCTTAACCTCAGGGAGAACCGTAATTGGGTTAGGTATTCATCAGGACTCACACAGAGAAGTGTATTTATGATGTGAAGGTTATTGATGTATGTCTGCTGTGGGAAAACATTTTCTATATATATGGACTACTCAAAGCACCTAGATATGTTCATATGGTGTTGTCTGGCTTTATGCAAGGGGACAAAAGTGATACATATATTACCAGAAAAGTGGTTGCTAGTGCTCTCCCTTAGCCTCCTGTCCACTCGTGTGAATCCGCATTAATCCCTATTAGTAGTATAATTGAATGAAATCCTTTAAATCAATAATGTTTATGCAATATATGCATAACTTGCGAGGCCTACACGCCGACGACTATGCATATCACCAATCAAACCAATGTTGAATTCAAGAAAAATAGGCTTCTTAAACATCACCCAACTCAGTAAACACACTTTTTTGGTCTAACATATGGTTGAAAGTTCAAAACATATAAGAATTTCGGCAAGAAATGGCATTTCACTATGGGAGATCGAGCTTTCTGTGCAGCTGCCCCCAGGCTGTGGAACTCACTCCCAGACCATCTCAGAGCTCCTCAACCTGTGAACACTTTTAAGAGAGCACTAAAAACCTACCATTTGAACAAAGCATTTGGTTTTAATAACCCTGCCTCTCCTTTTTAAAACGTGTTTTTAAACTTGTTTTTTAACCTGTTTATACATTTTGACTCTTGCAAATGGTTTTCTTTATCTTTTTTTATTATGTACTGTAGCACTTTGAGGTTTGTTTCAAATGTAAAGTGCAATACAAATAAAATGTATTATTATAATTATTATTATATCAAGAACAATTAATCTGCTTGTGTCGGTCATGATCTGTTGTTTCCGTGAATAGATAATTGTGCGTCAGTTTAAATGTTGTAGCTGCAATGAATTGTGGGTCAGCATGCATACTCCAGTATATCCTGTGTTTACGGAGATAACAAACAAAGCATTACAAGTCCTTTCCTATCATGTAGAGAATTCAAAAAGCTCGTATCATGGCGGCTACTTTTGGGACATTTCCCTCCATTAGGAACATTCCTAAGCAAAACAAAAACCACTTGGCCGCCACCCAGGAGTCCTTTCTCTTCCTCATAGTAAACCCGTAGTTATTACTGATAGTGAATTTGTGCAGCACAGCCTGCAGGCGGTTTCTTTATGACTTCCTGTCTGCTCGTGACTCTCTGCTGTGGTTTGTTTCTTCCACATTAGTAGTTCTTCAGTCATTCTGTAGAGCCGGGAGCTTCAAGCAGAAGTCCTCTTGATCCCAGATAAGCCTCTGTGCTTTGGGGAAAACAATGTGGGACTTTAGGAATATGCTTTTCAAATGAAACAATGGATGTGTTTGGGGAGAGAAATAAAGCTCTCTGTAACTTTGTTTTGATGTTTACTATATTGTATTTACTACCATGACATCAACATCCCCTGCTGTCTTAGCTCAGGAATACTAATATTTATATTTTCCTGTTTCCTCAATCAGGCCTCCCACTGAGCAGCCTCCATCAACAAACTCTGGCCCCTCCCCCTCTCGCAGCGTTTCCACAACGACCACCACCACATCCAATCAGAGCGTGGCTTCCCGTCTGAGCCAATCAGCAGCGGGCGGAGCCAAACCAGGAAGTCTGCCCGCCAACCTGGATGAGTTCAAGGTGAAAAAACTTTTCAGAAAAAAGTTTTTTAATCTAATGTTAAATTTGACTCATTTAAGCTACAAACCAGCTTCTTTTAAGATAAGATAGATCTAAAGGCCCTGACACACCAAGCTGACACCAAAGAACACGTCCCGACGGACCCGACTGTTGTGTCGCCTCACGTCTCCTGCGTCTTGGCCAAAACAGTCACACTGGAACACACCGCAAAGACTTCAGCCGACGGCCAAGTAGCACGTACGCACTGCGCATGCGTGAGTGGCAATAACTCTCCTTACCAGCAGGCGGCGGTAGTGTGTATTCGTCATTCAAAAGAGGCAACAACCGGAAGACAGACTGCGTGATACACCGAGAGAGGAAGAACAGACTGCGTGATATAAACAAACAACAAATAGCGTGCGTTCCATTTTCACTCTCGTCCATCACAGACTGTTTCACAGATCGACTTATAATCCAAAGCATGTTTAGTGCGGTACTGGAAAATGAAAAATAATAGCCGTCTGTGTGTGCCTTCTTCACTTCCGTTTCGCTTCTCATGCACTGATTCGCTAAGCTGCACAGCCAATCAGAGTGATTTCTTTGGCCGACAGCCTTTTGCCGACAGCCTCCCGCCGACAGCCTCCGACCCCTGGTAGTTTCCCAAAAAGGTGTCGGCACGACCGAAAAGACACGACGGTGCGGGACACACCAATCTGAGTAGGGCGACAGGACGCTCATCGACGGCCGAAATCGGCTCGGTGTGTCAGGGCTTTAATAATCCTGAAGGAAATTCTTGTACGAGAGATAGCTAAAAAAAATCCCAAAACATAAGAATACAAAACAAGAGAGCATTAAAGATGAATTGTAATAGAATAATTACTAACCCCAACCAACAAGCATGTATTAAAGGACCTCAAGAAGTGAGTTTTAACCATTTCTGTCTCACTAATACAATCAGAAATGATGTTTAAATGTTAATGTACAAGCTTATGGTTAAAGTTTTGTGAACAGGTTAACAGAAAACCTTATCTTGAGAAGGATACCTTTTTATATCTAGAAAAATGCTTCAAAATTTGTTTTTAAATAATGTTAATTGACCTGAGTACGTAAAAGTGTCCGATATTTCACAAGTTATTTGTAAAAAAAAAAACACAATTCAATTAATTTTGGGACGTTTTGCCATTGAACTAAATCACACACTTTTGTTTAGTTCTTGTCTCTTAAATATCATATATTCTGTCTCTTTTGCTCTGAGTCAAAGCCCACTAAGTAACTTCTGGTCGTGTTTCTCATCCCCCAGGTCGCCGAGTTGAAACAGGAACTGAAGCTTCGTGGTCTGACCGTTTCCGGCACGAAGAACGATCTGATCGAGCGTCTCCGAAACTACCAGGAGCAAAATGGAGGCAACGCAGCAGCTCTGAAGAACGCCGTCTCGCAGACAAACCAACAGACTGGGACCATCACAGCCTCTCCAAACACAACCAGCACCCCCGACCACCATCCAGGAGAAGGAGGGTTCAAGCTGGACCTGTCCTCCATCGGTCAGGTGATCCCGGGGCGGGTCATGAGGTTCGGCAGCACCAGCTCCAGCCCTCCGATGTCTCCCACTCCCTCTGAGAGGTCGCTGGCTGGGATGAGCCCCGACGAGACGAGCTGCAACGGAGACATGTTCGGAGAGATGGTGAGAGTTTATATGAAGCAAAAGGCGCTTTCACACCGTAGTACTTTTCCCGTTTAGTTCCGATAGTTCCTGGGATTTTGCATTCACACCAAAAAGAGAACTTGGTTCATGAGAACTTTCCCCCCCTTTTTATTCCCTGCTAGAGAGCAGGTACTTTCCTGGGGAGAAAAAAGTTCCAATTTGCAAACCACGGCCCGTAAAACTCTGAAAAGTTTTGTGAAGCCGCCATTGTATTTGCTGGTATTAGCATTATTAGCATTAGCATTAGCCCAGCGCACCAACGGAGAGAGACTAACTTATGGCAACACAAAAGAGAACATGGGAGCGGTGGAGATGAGGAGATGTCGGTGTTCTGGCGATTTACTCTGAAGGCTTCAGTAGAAGCTGCTGGGAGTCCCAGCAGCTTCTACTGAAGCCAGTCCCCAACTCCAGGGACTTCCGGCCGGGGACTCCGGGTGGCAGTATACGCCGTGAAGTTGTTTGCGGCCTGCCAGTAAACCCAAAGCAGAAGAAGAAGAAGTGACGTCAGCGTCTTCATTTGCCTAATCCACCCCCGGGGAACTTATTCCGGTGTGAACGCGATCAGCTCTTTAGTTCCATGGGGGCACTAAGTGCTGGGAACTAAGTACGGCAAAGTGGTGTGAAAGCGGCTAAAGTCACCTGTGGAGGGAATTACTGTTAAAGTGAGAGACGACAGGTCACACGGTGGTTCACTTTGCTTCCATAACATGTCTTCTTTCAGATAATTGGAAAGAAAACATTCAAAATACACATGTAGCTATTTATTTTACTAGCTTACTAGTCTTAATGCAAGTATCCGTAATCTCGTTCTTTCGGTCATGACCCATCCTTCAGGACCACAGGTGAGGGTAGGAAGGAAAATGGCCCGGTAGACAGAGAGCTTTGCCTTCTGGCTCAGCTCCCTTTTCGTCCCAACGGTGTGGTAAAGCGACCGCAGTACAGCTCCGATTCTCTGACCCATCTCACGCTCCATTGTTCCCTCACTCGAGAACAAGACCCCGAGATACTTGAACTCCTTCACTTGGGACTCATTCCCTACTTGGAGTGGACAGTCCATCGGTTTCCTGCTGAGAACCATGACCTCAGATATTCAAACATATTTTGACTTATTATCAACTTAAGTGATATATATATAAGTTCAACTATTATCACCCGTAGAGACTCATATGTGTGTTTTTGTTGCAAATACTGAACACATTCCCTCTAACTTAAATCCCCTTCTTGTTGTATTTCCCTTCAGGTGAGCTCTCCTCTCACTCAGCTCACCCTCCACCCGTCTCCTCAGCACCCGTCAAACGTCTCCTCTCTCTCCACGGTCAAAGAGGAGTCTCAGAGCTCCTGCAGACTCTCCTCCACCTCCGCTTCTCCATCCGCAGCCATGGACACGTCCTCCGTAGTGAAGGACCAGATGCTGCAGGAGAAGGACAAACAGATCGAGGAGCTGACCCGCATGTTGAGGCAGAAACAGAGACTGGTGGAGACTCTTCGGTCTCAGCTGGAACAGGGAAAGATGACCGGTGGAGCAGAAAAGGGAGGAAACAGAACGGAGGTTAAGCTTCAAACTCTGATAAAAGCGTCCGCCATCCAACCCCCGACTCTCCCGAACGGCATGTTGGTGAAAGTGAAGAAGGAGCTGGAGCCCGAGGAGGGGATGGAGGGCGTGACGGAGGGAAAGAAAGCAGTGCAGCCGATGCAGTGCAGTCAGGAGACGCTGCTTCGACTGCAGCAGATCCAACGGCTGCAGATCCAACAAGCAGAGCACAACAAACTCACTCTGCAGCCCAAACTGAAAACCTCCGAGGCTACGACCAAGCAGAGGACAGACGCTCAAATGCTGCTCCAACAGCAGCAGCACCTGCAGCAGCTCGTCATCCAGCAGACGCAGCAGAAGCAGATCCTGGCGCAGCAGCAGCAGCAGCAGCAGAAGTTAGCGCAGCAGCAGAAGGTGGTGGTGCAGCAACAGCAGCAGAAGGTGGTGGTGCAGCAGAACCAGCTGAAACCGGTTCCTCACAGCGTGGGGAAGAGCCAGCTGAAGCAGGTCCCGGTGCAGATCCAGAGAACTTCAGCGACTCTGAGTCAGCAGAGGAAGCAGCTGAGAGCCAATCAGAGGCAGCAGCAGAGGCAGCAGGCGGCCGCTGTCAGCACGCAGCAGGTAACACTCATTCTAGTAACAAACAGTGAAGGATTTCAACTTCATTAACTCTAATTAGACCCTGTGTCACCTTGGATTCTTCAAGAGAACATTCAGTTTGTCTCACATGCCTCCCCAAGGAACAAAGGAACCATTAACCAAGGAACATTTTGACGAATTGTAGTAAAAGAGAACAAAACTAGGGCTGTCAAACAATTAACATTTTTAATCAGATTAATCACAGTTTAAAAATTAATTAATCAGATTAATCAACATTCGAACTATATGTCCAAAATATGCCATTTCTTTATTTATATTGTTGTGGGAATGGAAAGATAAATGAAAGAAGGCGGATATATCCATTTAACATACAGGAGGCTATGTATGTTTATTATAACATTGTTCTGTGTGTCAAAATGAAAGACAGCCCACCACACACCTATCAATCATCAAACCGTGGGGTCTTATTTCATTACGTGTTGATTTCTATCAACACGTAATGTTGTATCGATGTATATAGAGATGCACTACAGCAAAAGTATTCTCCGTCGGGACTTCCTGCAACAACGCCACGCCGTTATCTTGATTCTGATTGGCCAGAAGACATTATCAAAGATGTTCTATTGAGAAGAGGATCACTACGTGACAAAAGGTTTCAAAACCGTTTCTAGTTTTCGGTATTTCCAGACAAGCGGCTACTGAAATCAATCTTACTAACTGCTGTCTGTGTAATTTACTCCGCGCGAGTTGGCAGTCTTTATTTTGCTTACTTTAACATAATTTGTCATGGTGGGGTTAGGCCATTTATTGGTATGGCTGTAGCCCACCCCAGCGCTGCCACTGGTGGGTTGTATGGGGCCGGCCATTTTGCACATGCGTTAAATGCGTTAAATATTTTAACGCAATTAATTCAAAAAATTAATTACCGCCGTTAACGCGATAATTTTGATAGCATTAAAAAAAAACGAAATCAAAACTTTAAATAGTCAAGTTTTCCTTCATCCAGCTTTAAGCTTTTCTCCAGAACCAGTAAAAACTCTGGCTTGTCCGGGCAAGTATTTTGCTGCACACGCATGAGACTACTTTACGACAAATAGAAAAAGATACATGGAAACGTTATTGTGAGAATGCACGTGTTAGGGAAGTTATGAGCATAGGACTGGACAAATGAGAGGGACTATTCTGCCGAAAGGGTTTGCTAGCAGACGTTTAAATATAGTTGTGATGCTGTTAAACGCAGTATCCATTTACAAAGATATTTTCCAAGGCTTCAATGTGGGCTCAGAACAGTCTCATAATACAAACATGCACACAGAAGGATCCACACTTGTGTTTTTCAATGCACGCACAAATGTGTTCCGTTTTATATACATGTAAATAAAATCCAAACACAGAACAAAGTTTTGCATAATGTATTTTTGATCCTCACATATTTGTTTTCCGTTTAAAACCTCTGAAACTGCAAACACAAACCGCTTTCTGTACACGGATCGCTGTGCATTCGTGTGGGTTTTTTGAGACTCCCCTGACGGTCACCCGATTCGTACTTGTAATTGTTTCTATCTATAGCCTATCAGATGTCTCCTCCAGTCTAAGCCAATCACATGAGCGCGCCCCCACGAGGCTATGATTTCTTGCGACACTTCATATACGCATTTTGCTCTGTCCGGTCAGCTCGCTAAACAGAGGGCGGAGCTTAAGGTGATCATGCAGAGCTGCGTGTCTCTGTCAGACTCAGCAGCTGATCTCTCTCTCGTGTCCGGTTACACTTCACTCGCGTTTATGTCCATATCGATCAGATCCAGCTCTCCTGATCGGCCTTTATAGAGAGCACCGATCAAACTATTAAGAGTGAATATCGGCCGATAATGACCGGCGGGGCTCCCCCCCCCCGTTGACAGTTCACTGTCTAGAACTGGCTTCGTAGTGCACTGATCGATTAGGCTAAGCTAACCTGTAGCTGCCCCCTCCACACTCACAACAACATCATACAGACATAAATAAAGCAGCTGTATTCGCCATACAGGAAACACACATTTAAAATGGTTTTGCCTGACGTTTTTGTGTACACACAAGCATTCATCAATGGTTCGGAAAGTGGTGCTGTACCTTTATTAATATAAAGGCTTGTATTTGAGTGAATTTCCTGTTCGGAAAGTGGTAATGTACTGAGTGGAGGTGTCCTGAGATTAGCGCCTGCAGGCAGGCTCCATGCATGGACCTGTCAGCTCCGGACTGCGCAAAATGCATACATGAAGCGCTACGTCATGAACGCAAGAAATCTACCCTCGTGGGGGCGCGCTCATGTGATTGGCTTAGAATAAGGAGACATCTGATTGGCTATAGATAGAAAAAATTACAACTACGAATCGGGTGACCGTCAGGGGAGTCTCAAAAAACCCACACACGAATGCACAGCGATCCGTGCTCAGAAAGCGGTTTGTGTTTGCAGGTTCAGGGGATTTAAACGGAAAACAAATATGTGAGGATCAAAAATACATTATGTAAAACTTTTTTCTGTATTTGGATTTTATTTGCATGTGTATGAAACGGAACACATTTGTGCGTGCATTGAAAAACACAAGTGTGAATCCTTCTGTGTGCATGTGTGTATTATGAGACTGTTCTGAGCCCATACTTCAATGTCAAGTGCAAAACCGTTCCAGCATATTTAAAAATGTTAGTGAGCTCAAGAGTTCAACAGTCTTATGGCCAGTGAGATAAAACTGTCTCTGAAACTGGTAAATAAAACATATATTTATTAGGGCTGTACCCAAATATCCGAATATTCGTTCGTTGGAGTACTATTCGGGTTTCAATTTCGTTATTCGGATATTCCTTTTTTTCTCTCGTTTTTTTTCCCCTTCAATTGATTGAAATCTCCAATATCAACGTAAGAGCTTGTGCCTCTTAGGGGGGTGCTAACACTTAACCATAAACGTTATCGTTAACTTTCTCCGTCTTTATATGTAGATATGACTTTTTCTCCATTAATCTCCGTCACGTTGTTTCCATAGCAACAACAACTTCCTGTCAACTGCGCCAACTCTCCTTCAAAATGAAAGCATGTCCATACAAAATAGTAAGCCAAGCCAAATTACACTTAAGACATATACAACTGCAACGAAAGTAACAAACACAATGCGATATCCTTTTCAATTTCAAAGAACACAAATTGGGTTACATTAAGAAATAACTATAAAACAACAATACTGTAGAATAACAAAAAGAATGCCGTGAATACACCGAAATACACGTATTGAAGCGGTTCACTGCTGATTACTACCGAATATCCGGAGCCCGAAAAATGGTATTTGGGACAGCAGCCCTAATATTTATATTACTCGTATAATACTCTTTGTCTTCCCAGGTGACCCCGGTCTTTGTCAACCAGCAGAACGGCCCTCAGGTCCAAACTCAGGCCATCTCTCTGGACCTGCTGAAGGCTAACGGCACCCCGACGCTGGTTACCGACAGCAACGGAAACCACTACCTGATCGCTTTAACCAATCACAGCGCAGAGGGGCAGAACGGAGGGTCCTCATTGGCCAAACCCAACAGTCGCATCACACTGCAGGTACGGGGGAAACTTAATATTGTTGAATGGACTGAACGTGGTGAATAATCAGCGATGAGATATTCATTTCTTTGCTTGTTGTTACAGAGGTTACAGTCGACTCCGACTAAACTGCCCAGCACTGACAGCCAATCAAAAGAGCCGCCAGAGGCCGAGCCAATCAAAAAGGTACGTCATAAATATTTTTTCGCTTTTTGATGGAACTGTTTCCGCCTTTATTTGAAAGGGAGAAGCAGGAAATGAAACACTTTTTTTGTACTTTAATTTTAACATATTTTTCTTTTTTTTTCTACAAATGTGTCCCTCATTTCTTTAGCAAGATCATTTACTTTATTCATTCTGCGTCTTCTGCAAAGTAACCTATTCTTTGTCTGAATGTGTTATATAATATTATAATAGACACTGATGCTTAAGATTTGAGAACACAAGAGCTGCCTTTATCTCAGGAAATCATTTAAAATAAATTACAAGACATTTTGTCTCACTCCCAAAAAGCGTTTATACGATCGTCAGCTTTCTTTTCACCACATTTTGAAGTCTCCTTGATAATATCTACCAAATAATTGTAATGTAAGACAAACGGACAGTTTAATCCCACAGGCCATACGACCGTTAAACACCTGAACTAGAAAGAACATCCACAACATTCATCTGTTTGCAACTCATATATCTATATTCCAATTACTTGTATATAGACTATTCTGCACAATTTCTATTATATTTTATTTTATTTACTTGCACTTTTGTATCTGTGTTATTGTGTTGCACTGTTGGAGGAACCTGTGACCTAAGATGTTCATTGTCATAACTAAACTGTTGTTATGTACACATGACAATAAAAGCCTTGAATCTTGAACCTTGTGCTTAAGGACTGTTGAATCTAATGAGCAGTACATCTTCCTGCCACAAGGTGTCGCCACCAACACAGTTACAAATCATTTCTGTGAACCAGCAATAACGAGCAATAACAATTTATATTCAACACATAATAATAATAAACCTGTCTGTATCCACTTCAGGTGCAGAAGGCGGGGCTTCACCTGGACACCAACGTCTCCCCTCAGCCCAGCCTGTCCGCCCCCCCCAGCCTGCAGCCGTTCTTCGACGACATGTCGGACTCGGAAAGCCAAAGCAGTTTGATCTCCTCTCTGAAGGTAAACTCTTCCTCTTCCTCCTCCTCCTCCTCCTCCTCCTCCTCCTCCTCCTCCTCCTCCTCCTCCTCCTCCTCCTCCTCCTCCTCCTCCTCCTCCTCTTCCTCACCAGAGGTGGGAAGTAGCGGATTACAAATACTTTGTTACTGTACTTAAGTACATTTTTCTGGTATCATTACTTTACTCCACTACTTATTTTTCTGACTCCTTTTTACTTTGACTTCTTACATTTTGAACCCAAATACCTGTACTTTCTACTTCTTACATGTTGAACACAAATACCTGTACTTTCTACTTCTTACATGTTGAACACAAATACCTGTACTTTCTACTTCTTACATGTTGAACACAAATACCTGTACTTTCTACTTCTTACATGTTGAACACAAATACCTGTACTTTCTACTTCTTACATGTTGAACACAAATACCTGTACTTTCTACTTCTCACATGTTGAACACAAATACCTGTACTTTCTACTTCTTACATGTTGAACACAAATACCTGTACTTTCTACTTCTTACATGTTGAACACAAATACCTGTACTTTCTACTTCTTACATGTTGAACACAAATACCTGTACTTTCTACTTCTTACATGTTGAACACAAATACCTGTACTTTCTACTTCTTACATGTTGAACACAAATACCTGTACTTTCTACTTCTCACATGTTGAACACAAATACCTGTACTTTCTACTTCTTACATGTTGAACACAAATACCTGTACTTTCTACTTCTTACATGTTGAACACAAATACCTGTACTTTCTACTTCTTACATGTTGAACACAAATACCTGTACTTTCTACTTCTCACATGTTGAACACAAATACCTGTACTTTCTACTTCTTACATGTTGAACACAAATACCTGTACTTTCTACTTCTCACATGTTGAACACAAATACCTGTACTTTCTACTTCTTACATGTTGAACTCAAATACCTGTACTTTCTACTTCTTACATGTTGAACTCAAATACCTGTACTTTCTACTTCTCACATGTTGAACACAAATACCTGTACTTCCTACTTCTTACATGTTGAACTCAAATACCTGTACTTTCTACTTCTTACATGTTGAACACAAATACCTGTACTTTCTACTTCTCTCATTTCCCAAACAGGCTGGTTCCTTTAGTCTGAATGTGTGTTTGGTGGCGTGATCATTATTATTTAGAGTCATTGCGTGCCTATTGATTTGAACACGATCCGTGTATCCATCATTTCCTGGTCTTCTCTAAAGAAGAGGGACCAATGGAAACGTTGTCATGTTGCCGTTGGTCACCATGGAAACATTCATTAGCTAACAATGACATTATTGTTCTATTAATATAAAGGGAGGTCAGGTACTCTTTAAAACAGCTGCTAGTTATGGGTACTTTTTACTGAAGTACATTTCAAAGCCTCTTTACTTTGACTTGAGTAAAGAAGTTTAGTCAGTACTTCTACTTTTACCAGAGTATTTTTAAACACGAGTATCTGTACTTCTACTTGAGTAAAGGATGTGTGTACTGCAGCCATCTCTGTTCCTCAGATCCTCTCCTCCATCTTCTCCAGCTGTTGTTTCACCTCATTAACTTTTCTCCTTGTTTCTTCTCTTCTTCCTCTCCTCCCCCCTCAGAGAGAGGAGGTGTGTTACGACCGACACACCCTCTTCACCCCCCCCTCCCCCAAACACAACTCCTCCCTCTCTTCCAAGCGCTCCAAAGTACGTCCTCTTTCCTCCGTCTGTCCTTTAGTGTCGTCCTGTTTCTGTCTCTGCCTCCATCTTCCCTCTCACTCTGAGCTTACTGAACTTTTCACATTTGTATTTTAGGATTGTGTCAAGTGATAGAAATATTGGCGTTAAAATGTTTTTAATTATAAATTACAATTATTCTCCACAATTGTCTTTACTGAGTTAAATCCCTTCTACCTACCTGATACCTGAACTACAAATATTCATTCATTTTAAGGCTTTTCACGTATTTATTCATCGCTTTTAAGGTAAAGTCACTTGTGTTTTATGATACTTCGTTTTAGGGGGAAATGTTTGAATTATCATATAATAATCAATTTTCCACATAGAGACGAAGTCCCGCCCATCTACTTCCGACCCATGGGACCTTATTTCGGATTTTTTTTTGCATTGAAGTCAATGGAGAGAGAAAGATTATCTTTCGATCCCGTTTGAATTGTGCCACGAATTACACATATGATGTTTGTCAATCTTAACAAATAATTTCCATGTCAAAAAAGTCACAGTTTGTCGTAAAACTGTTGAAATATAAGACTATGAAAAATACGCAACTAGAAAGACTACAAATCCCAGAGTCCCGGTCCCGCATGCTGGCTCTAATGAACCGACTAACTCCCCTTGTGTGTATGTACAGCTCTCAACATGCCCGGACTTGGAGTGATTTTCACCTCTTTTAATACTTTCCGCCTCGTTCTGAAAGAAAGAAGTGAAATGTGCCAACGTGACGGCCGTCTTGGTGTGTGGTGCGAGACGGGAGATGTAGTTCATTGAGCGGTTTCACACAAACAAAAGTGTTACTTCACATTTTTACCACACATTTTAATTTTTTTGACTTATCTTTTAAATTGACAAACATCATATGTGTAATTCGTGGCACAATTCAAACGGGATCAAAAAATAATCTTTCTCTCTCCATTGACTTCAATACATACTTTTTCAGAAATAAAGTTCCATTGAGGTCCCCCGGAAGGGGAGGGACTTCGCCTCTCTATTTTCCGATAAACAACAACAATCTGGTTGAAGGAAGACAATAAAACTACCATTTTGAAGTAAAATCTAAAGATTTAAAACCGGCTATTGTAGTTTAATAAACACCCTGTAATGTTTTTGGTATTTCAGGAAATAAAAAAATGAACCGAGAAGTTAAACTTCCAATATCATGTGTTACATTAGCAGCGCTTGATGTGTGATTGGTGACTGATGGAAACGGTTGTGTTTCAGCAGGAGAACGGCGTCAACAGTCAGCAGATGGACGACCTGTTTGACATCCTGCTGAAGAGCGGAGGTAAAACTTTATTTAAACACTAACGA
The DNA here is from genome assembly GCF_949606895.1 of Notothenia rossii. Taxonomy (NCBI): domain Eukaryota; kingdom Metazoa; phylum Chordata; class Actinopteri; order Perciformes; family Nototheniidae; genus Notothenia; species Notothenia rossii. The sequence continues at coordinate 4,574,847 of NC_136910.1, forward strand.
CAGACAAACACACTTGATGAGTCTCCTGTTCTGACATCTTTTCTCTGTCCTCCTCAGAAATCCCCGGCTTCAAAGGGCACCCGGACCCCTCCCTCGCCCCTCTCCACTCGGACCCTCCCTCTCCAGCCTCTCCTCCGTCTCCCCTCCTCCTCCACCTGTCCCCCCCCACCCCTCCCTCTCCCCTCGCCTCCCCCCCCTCCAGCGCGCGTCTGGAGGACTTCCTGGAGAGCTCGACGGGGAACCCCCTGCTGGGCGTTGAACCTGATGGAGGTCTCACTCTGATCCACGACCTCCACAGCCAGATGCTCAGCACTTCCAGCATTTTGGACCCTCACGCCCCCTCCCCCATGGACACCTCAGATCTGGGCTTCTCCCCACACCCTGCCGGGCTGGATTTCGACAGCATGGACTGGCTGGACATCTCCATGGTGAGAGGAGGGAGTGGAGGAGGCAGTAATGGAGGAGAGGAAACCAGTTTAGCTCCTCTGGTGCCTCACACCCCCCCGAGCGTTTTCTCCACCGACTTCCTGGACGGATCGGACCTGCAGCTGCACTGGGAGTCGTGTCTGTAGCCTCCTCCATCTTTATTTTTCGTGCACAAACAGAAACATTTCTTATGCTGTCTCTACCACTGCGAGGGGGCACTGACACATGTAGCGTGATGGGGGGGGGGGGATCTACGGTGGGAAACGCACTTTCGAAAACGATGCATATGTAAAAAGAGAAATGTGACAAAACATGCGAGTGTTTTCGGCACAGTTGAGCGTTTGCACCAGCTTGAGGAGGGGGAATCTACGGTGGCTCACAGGGGGCAAACGCACTATTGAAAACGATGCAAATATAAAACGGGATCCGGTTTAAATCCACCGGTTTATAACCAGGTCACTGTAATGCAAACATTTCACTGGTTTAACGAGAGGAGTGTGAGTGTGTGTGTCAGTGCCTCCTAAACTTTGCACTTATTCTGAATCTGATTGGTTTGTAAAAAAAAGTGTGTTCAAACTGATCTCTTCCCACACTAGTGGAAAAAAAAACGCGGTCATTATTTGACTTTTTGAGAGGAAACCATATCGGTGGCACCAGTGTATTATTGGTAACATTCTGGTCGACCACTATGTATTGCTGTATATGGGTGTATATTATCAATTGTCCACACAACTTATTTTTTCTTTGCTGGTTGCTTTAGAGTCGAGCTCGCCGGCTGGGGATCATAGGCTGAGGGCGGGGCTCCAAAAAACTTGGACCTTGTCATTTTTTTAAAGAAAAACTGTAAAAAAAGAAATAAACATACTATGAAAAACTCACAGGATGCGTCTGTTTTCATTTGTCACAATTAAAGGTATTATAGTTATATTTATAGCAGTGAAAAATGTTGCCGTAAACTAAAATAATGACCTTTTTTAATATTTAATACTCCTATGTCTCTTTTGAAATGTGTTCACAATGAACTGTTCATGCCATCTCTAATCACCCTGATGTATTACTTTATTATGAAGTACTAGCTGTTATTAAATCATTAGTCATCTGCTTTATGGTTTAATTGACTCCTTGTAATTAACAGAACGGCCACCAGAGGGAGCCATTGTAAAGAAATCTGCTGTTTTTAGATACCAACAGGTGGAGACGGGTTCCAATTTATGCACAAAGAAAACATTCAGATCTGTAGGGACTGTACAACAATTATTGTCATAGGGATGGGAGCTGAATTATGTATTTGAAGCAACACTCTCCAGCATTTTCTATATTTGATTTGGGACTTCTTCTCTTGTTAACAATATAAATGTAGACAAATCCTCCTCCTTATGGGTTATCATCTGTGCTCATTTCCTTATTTACTTTTAAGAATAAAGTACATTTTGAAGTGAACATATGAAGTAGCAGCCGGTGATAGCAGTCATACATCAACAGTGGTGTTAGGCAGATGTAGAAGTATTAAAATAGCATCTTTACTGCCTGTGTTAGTGTATCATTATGCTTTTTATGTATAAAAGTCTATTCTTTGGGACAAATCACATCTTTTTTTTAACCCATTCACGATCAAAAAGTTGCACAAAACCCAACCTGAGCATGTTTTATTCCCATCTGTTTAGTGCTTTTAAATGTTCCTCATCATGCCTGTGTCCTCTTTGTGTTGCATGATGGGAGAGGAGCAGTTCATCTGCATCCTGCTGAGGAAGAGGAGCCTTTGATAGCAGGGGATGTGAAGGCTGACATTTACAGAGGAAATGTGGAGGTGGGGGGGGGGCGCTGAGAGAGGGTTTTGTTCTACACCTGTTTGTTTGAAAGACAAGAGAGAGTACGTGAGAATAAAGACGGAGTCGCTTTGACCCTCTGCATGTCACTCAGTCATTACAGTCTGCTGTGAGGGGGTGTGACTGTTAAGGGAAACTATAAACACCTTCAAAATGTAAACGTGCCTCTGGATGATCACCTCCTGTAACGAGACAACACTCAGATCAGTTCTGCCTTTCTTTGGAGAAATTTAAAGTATGGGAGCTTATTAAGTCATTTATAATAAATAAGGTAGAATTAAACAGCAAGAAAAAATTCTTATTATTTTATTTATGTATTATATTTACTATCTCTATTACAGTTCTAATGGATTTGTAATAAATGTATTGAATTTATTACCATTTGTATTTTTTGGGGGTTTATGAATCGTGCCATTTTCCGTGTTATCTCTCAAAAAAGAGTTTAAAGCTCTCAAGTCATATTACAGGAGAAAGGAAATACAGAAAAGCTGCCGTTGCAGGAAAGACGGCCGGCAAAAATCACCGACTGTGAACGTGAACATTAATAGAATATCACCTTCCATCTTCAGAGCAACACATTAAGTTGACGAAACACTCGAGACAAATGTAATTAAAGTCAGATCCACTCGTGTCTTAGACGGGGCAGTGATATCATAAACCTGTTAATGTACGCATTCAAACACTTTTTCTTTTACCAGCTGTATTCACCTTGCAGGTGCAACTATGTGGCTTTGATCCTGGATAAAGTGTTTAAGTCATGGATGTTTAAAGTTTAACTTCTTCATATTTGTCTAATATTATAGTTGACTTTTCATTCAGGAAGTATGACGCTGCGCTGTCAGTACGCTTCTCCATGTTTGTGATTGGTCGAATGCTCCAAATACCACCCCTTTTATGTGAACGCGCACCCAACTAGATAGGACACGGCTGGTTTGAGCGATCCACTTGATAACCAGCGTCGTTGTACAGTTTAGCGACAGAGCATATGTTTTGGATTAGGCCAACCGGCTAACTCAAACATATCCAGGTTAGGAAAATCCAGTTTCGTAGTACAGGCCTCAGGTGCATGTTGCGAAAAAAATGTTGTTACAGTGGATGGAGGGGGTGGGGGCGGGGCGCCTAAAGTCAAAGATGAATCTTGATTGGGCCAAATTTGACCTCGAGTCACCCAAAACAATTCTGCTGGGTCTCCCCAGACCCCAACACCAAATTATACACTTTTTTTAGAGACCTTCAGACTTGGCAAAAATGGTCAAAATCAGTTTTGTAGTAGTATATAATTTTAACTTGAAACGGGTCACGGGAGAGCACAACATAAGGGCAGTCGGAAGTAACGTGTTACTGTAATAATATTACTTTTGTCGGTAACGGAGTAGTGTAACGCGCTTCAGTAATCACACTACAGTTACTAACATTACCCCAACTGTCACGTTTGAAGGGACGAAATCGTGACATCTTCACGTCTCCCAGCATGGTAAATCGTCACATGTTCACGTCTTGCCGTGATATCGGGTTGTGTAAGAAACAACATACACTTTAAAACGTGTGTCTGGGTCGTAATAAGGGCATGAACAATCGGCCTACTGTATATGGTGGTGTTTTATAGGAGGACAGGCTGAAACATTCCGGTGGCTTACCAACATGACTGTTTGGTGCTGAGATGTCTCTGGAGATGCGCTGGTTTCATCGAGCTGTTGGCTAGTTTCTCCCCAAAGAAAAAACACAATGCCTGGGGCGTGTTGCCGTTTGTTGACGTGAATCCCATCAAAGCATACGCATCCTGATATTGACGGCATTGTTTTGGCTAAATTTTGGCTCTCGTTTTTTCTCCGTTGTCCACGTTCCCTGCTGTAGTGCTGCTACGTTTAAACCACGATTCCATTTCAATGTCCACTTGTTATAATATAATATTGCAAATGTCTTTCCGCTCAGCGTGGTTCCGGGCTAGAGCCTGATTTAGCTCTGGTTCTTCCCGTTTCCACCGCAGTGCAGCCGGCTCTCAGTACCAAAACCCGGTTCTTAGATGGCCCCACTCGGCTGCCCGGCAAGAACCAATACGCTTACGTCGGAGGGGGGCGAGATTAACCTGAGCAATAACAGTTGATGGCGAGTACGGCATTAAAAGTTGTAACAAGCAGTAGCGCTGAGCAAAGTGACTAGAACATGAACACACAAGTAAAAACAAAGAACCAGTTAAGCACCAGAAAAGCACAAGAACGGATCTTGAACCCTTGGTGGTTCTAGAAATATTTAATATAACATTTTATTTTCTATTTAATTTATTGTACTATGATTATTTTTGTAATCATGCATGGTATTTTTTTAATTAACCTTTTTTTAAATTGTTATCTCACGTACCCCCTGCATTACCCCAACGTACCCCCAGGGGTCCGCGTACCCCCATTTGAGAATCACTGGATTAGAGAATGACTAACTCAGTCCATTACTTATTCATTGACACATTTTTGATTAAGCAATTAGTGGGTTATTTGATGATGCTTTTATTGATTCATGCACAAAATTAACAAAAGATGCATTGGGTTTTCACATTTGATTGATGGTAGATGATGCTTGAACAATGCTAAGGTGATTTCGGTGGAGTCGGCATGTCCGAGGGTCTCACCATCTCCTGCTTGTTGGCTTCGTTGATGTCGGTGTTGTACTTCCAGGAGGCCTCGGTTTAGGCGTTCCACACAACCTCAGCTGTCCTGTTGTACTCTTCTAGAAAAGCCTATGCATTCAGCTCATCCGTGTCCTTGTCTGGGTAAACAAAAAGGTCAAGTCGGTCAAAATAATGCAAATCAAATCCAAATAGTTTCACTTTTAGCTAAACAATAGCGTGTGGAGAGGAAGTATACGTTTCATGTGTTTCTGCTTCCAGTAGATGATGGATTGTGTAATACAGGGGTTCCCAAAGTGGGGGTTGTGAGATGAATACAAAAAAAAAGGATTTAAAAAAAAAAAAAGATTGATTATTATGTTTTTTTAAATTATTATTGATAATGTTTCCATAGACATTTTTTTTCTTTGACAATCCACTAGGGCAGTGTTTCTCAAACTTTTTATTTTCTGAAATTAATTCACCCCCGTCGACAGGGGGTCGCCAGTCTCTGGCACTGTTATTTTGGGGGTCACGGGCTGAAAAGTTTGGGAACCCCTGGTGTAATAGACTGAGGGATTTTACAGTTTAAACTTTTAAACCATCCTGCAGACAACACTTTCCTAGTTAAATCTTATAACCAAAAAATACAATTTCCTAACTTTTTTTACTTGATTCATCGAGATGAGTACTTATACTTTATTAAACAATATAATGTGAATGTGTTTCATCGTCTGTTTGTTGACCGTTCATTTTGAGCGACGCTCTTACCAATATCTTCAGGGTAGCCCTCTGGGATGGCAGGAACCCAGTTAAAGTCCGGCCATCCCAATGTCTCATTCACATTTTGCTCCTCCAGCCACTTAGTAATGGGGTCAAAGTACTCCATCAGTGCGTTGGCATCCAGCCTGTTGGTACCAATGGCCGCCTGGAGCACCTCAGGCCAGGGTTTGGAAGAGCCAGCCTGGAGAATTGTCCTGGAGAAGGGAGAATACAGCTGTAAAACACCTTCACTGTTTGCTTCAATCCAGTATTCATGATCTGGGTAATAAACAAAGGAGACCCCGACAAGATCACATACTTTAAAACTGCCCCAGCTTCTGCAGAGCGGTAGATATCACATGTGTGCAAGGGACCCGTGTGGCCAGCTTTAACACACAGTGCTTTGTGAAGCTGGAACTGCAGGAGGAAGCTGATAAAATACCTGCAGGGAAAACAATTACTCCGTTATCTCTTTACACGACTGCTTTTCAAAATGTTACAAATATTTAGTTCAAAAAAGACAAATATAGAGATGTACCTTAAGTAGAGTATTTACTAGAGCGCAAAACTACAAACGCCTTACATTTTAAGGATGCTGTAAGTGTGTGTTTTAGCAACAACTAGATGATGTTTGCCTGTTATACTAAGTGTGTGTTTGGCTACATGTGTCACATTGTTTAAGAAACCAGCTGGGGCTTATTTCCTGAAGCTTCCTGCTATGGTATGGTTATTGTATGGTGTAAGACTCAAGGGCCAGTAATTGAGTCCAGATGACTGCAAACAATAGCTTCATTCCCACATCACCAGCCATGCTTACATGTTCATTATTATACTTCCCTAATGTCTTCATATGTATGTGGAGGCACATACATAAACCCTTGATTGAGAGTAAAGCAAATCAGACAGCAAGGAATTGACTAAATGCATATAAAAAATATGTTCATTGGCTTATTGTGTTCTGTGTGTAAACTATTACATCGGAAAAAAAAGCTACCTGATGTACGGCGTGTTTCCAGGGATGTGGTATTTTGCCCCGGGATCAAAATGCTCCTCTGTGCGTTTGGTGGGTGGGCAGATGCCTTGATATTTCATCCTTCAAAATGAAATAAGAGATGGATTAAAAACACACTGGCATAAGGAAAATATATTGAAGCTACTGAGGATAGCATTTTTCCTTATTCGTTGACTTGTATGTATCCATTAATTGACAGCTGGGCATGTGTGCTCTATTTCCAGCAGAAGCTACTAAAGTGTGAATGCCAGCTAGTGAAACCAGCTCTACTGTTACTACCAACAATCCTGACTTAATATTTTGCGGCTGGGATTTGCTGAGTCTCAGCAGGTGGAAAGTGGCATTGGCTCGACAAAAGGGATTGGCAAAGAATGACAACAGCCAGTCTGATAAACTCACTTAACTCATATTTTTAACATTTTCCACTAGCCTACAGTATATTCTACAGTGGCGTGAGGGTTCCTGAAATTCAGGTTTGGCTTTTAGTTTTGATGTGCCACCTCAAGATTTTCAGCAGACCCATCAGGCCAGCATATAACACATTTCTGGGAGCTCAAATGTCAAAGTACTATGAACAACTTACTGAATTCATGTTAGAAGCTTTTGTTTTTCCATAATATATGGAATTACAATTCAAAAATATACGTTGGATTCGGTAGATTTTGGTGATGAATCTACTAAAAATGTATCATCCAATCCATCCAGCTTAATAGAGAGTTTTAACTTATTGTTTAACTGTCCGACCTGCAACTGACTGTTTCGTTCCCTCTCACAGTTGTCAAAATGTATTTTATTGGCTGTTTTCAGTGAAGTTATTAAAACACGCTGTACACTACCTGTTCAAAACTTAACAGACTAACTCGTAAACATAGAGCATTTAGCAGCTACAGATATCAGATGGATGTAGAGACTAAAACAGAGCTTATAGAAAGTGAATACTGGATTGTAACTTATGAAGTGGACATGAATGATAATGCTAATAATGTCCCCAAGTGGCCAAAATAATTTGTTATTACAGGTGTAAGTCATTTTCTAAAACAACAGACCATTGCATAGTTAGCATCAACACGGGTAGCAGTGGGAAACCGTTACTAGCTGTAGCTTCATTACTGTATGCCTACAGACATGAGTTGTTTTCAAAAAAGTAATCAATCATCACACATCCCGGAAAACAAACTATTGTCTTTATGTGAAGTATCTTGTAAGTAGTGATGTGTCGGTCGCGAACGAGCCGATTCTTTTGAACGAGCCGATTCTTTTGAACGGCTCTTTGGTTCGAACGAGGGGAACCGAGTCGCACTTGGTGAGAGCCGTTCTTGTTATCGTTCAATCGTTGGTCCGCACTCACTGCCTGCCAAAATCCACTCGTCTGTTAAAAAGCTTGATTATGTTCCCCAAACGTATTCTGTGAAGACCCGCCCCTACTCTGATTAGCAGGTTTCAGCAGGAGGAGTGAGGTGGGGTGGGTCTTACGGAATACGCGAGAGAGAGAAGTCGTAACAAGCGGTTCAGGACAGGTAGACGACGTGTTTTTCGGATGGAAAATGAGCCAAACGCGAAAACGCAGCAGCATTTGGATGCACTTCAACCAAAACCCAGGCAGTGATAAAGTGCACCATTTGTAAAACCAAAATATCCTTTAAAGCAGGGTCAACTAATAATCTCCATCGCCACTTAAAAACACAGTATATAATATTAAGAGTTGCGTAAATTTCATTCAAGGCAACTTTATTTACTTAACACATACGGAGGGTAAATTCAGAGTAGTACATTCACGGACATGAATGACATGGATATGGCGCCACCTTGTGTCGCGTTTACAAAGCAGATTATTGACATTAGATCTGGCAATACAGTCAATCATTATCCTGGTGATTATTTCACAGATAAACCTAGTAACCCCGCCAAAAAACAGCTCTTTTGAACGGCTCTTTGAAAAGGAACAGAGGCATAAGATCCGGGTCCCTTCAAAGAGCCATAATCCCAATCACTACTTGTAAGTATGTGAACCTACCTGAGGTGCCACCAGTCAGCGTTGTACCGCTCTGGAGGCGTGTTTCCATTGAACACCCCCCATCTCCACTGGTCGATGAGGTAGCCAAAGGGAAGGAAGGCTATCTTCCCCAGAGCCATCTTCAACAGGTAGTTGGTGTCAGTTTCTGGAGAAACACAGCGCAGGAATACTATTATTTTAAGCATTTGATGATGAATTAGATATTTAAAGTTTCTTCTAATTAAATATTTGCAATTCATCCACATCTCTTCTTTGGGAGGGTATTTCAGTGGCTTGGCTTAGTCTCTACCTGTGTCAGAGGTCGCAGTATTCAGCAGTCCAATGGTGTGCAGATGTTTGGGTGTGGAAACGGAAAGAGACAACACGTCCCCAATAGCCTCGTGAAACCCGGGGTTGGCTCCGCGACGGTAGCCCACAGGCAGGTCCTTGTACTGCAGGTAATACTGGACGTGTCCCATCTCATGGTGAACAGTAAAGAGCTGCTCCATTGTTACTGTGGTGCACTGCTTGATCCTAAAGACGATACAATTACATCACGTTTTATAAACAAGACGAGCTATGAAGTTGGCAATGAATGAAGTGCAACTATTAACTGAACTCACTAAATCATTCTCATACAACTGCATTCATTGACGTTACCTGAAGTCTTTGCGGTTGTAAAAGTCCCAGGCAGACGCATGGCACACCACCTCTCGACCCTCAGGCTTCACCAGCATGGATTCTTCCCAGAACTCCTTGGGCATCTCGTCTAAATTCAGAGACGTGAAGAACTCCTCGGCCACACCAAACATGTGCGTGGCGTTATAGCCCTGTGGAGGGGACACAATTAATGGTTCAGCTCAATGCAATCTGATAAAACTAGAGTTAAAGTTGGATTCATGATCTCCTTTGAAGATGACTGTCCAACAGAATCCCAGTTGCAGTCTTTTTATGTTTATTATTTAGAAGCCAAATCATTCATGGTTATGAGCAGGAGCTGGAAAATCATATTTTTTATTTTTTGTAATTGTAAAAGTTATTTCTTTTAGATTCATCTTTTATTTACAAGGAAAATGTACGCTAGAGGGGGTAGGACCAGAGAAGTTGTTTTAAGCTTCTTCTTGCCCCTGTTGAACATGAGAGACTATTTGAGAATTTATTTTATCTTTGTTGTACCTTGAACGTTTATTTTTTTTATAATTATTATTATAAGGAAAAATTATTATTGTTGTATGTTTTGTTTCTGACATGCTCAATAAATTGACTCAAATATAAATAAATAAAAATAAAAAGAATGTCTTAATGTGTGCATATGTATAAATGTGTCTGTTGATTGTGTGTGTTGATTGTGAAGCTTCAGGATATACATATTTTTATATATATTTGTATTTTTGTATTCGGTATTGTGGGAAACGGCATTTTGATCTCCGTCTGTACACAAACTGAAAGATTGACAAAGTTGACTTTGACTTTCCCCATACTTACTTGTCGCTCCATTTCTTCAGTCACATCCAAGTTGGGCTTGTCAGGAAATGGGATCATCATACCATAAATATTGTTCCAGGTCTGGCTCCACATATTTCCTGAGAGCGAGGAAGAAAACGCACTTAAGCAACAATTCTGACTTGTTATGGGATACTCCGTCAGGGGCACTGTAGGAAATCACTCTTTCACAGTAATGTGATGAGCACACAACATGACCTGCAGTGGTGAGTCCGCACCACGATACTGTATTGTTCCTGGCATGTGTGATTACATCTTTGATGCTTTGATTAACTAATCACCATTTACATTACGGAGTTATTGGAGCGATGTGTCACTACTCCAACACCCTTTGTGTACAATATAATTACCTAGGTTGTGGATTTGTTTTAACTGCGGTTTTAACAAACTACCTAAAAGATTAAATATAAGACTTGATAAAGGCATTTTTAAATTGGATTTAAATTACATCAAATGCAATTGAACCGATTCCAAATCGTATTATAGGCCTATTGTATATGATAAATCTGACTTGAAGATACTTTCTTGAATTTCCATAATTGCAGGTGTGCATTTGAATAAAAATTCCTGAAGATCTCAGCTTGTGATTTCCCCAGGGAATGTTGCCAGACACCTATTTTCTAATACTGCAAATGCAGAACTATCATCAAGGAAACATAAAATGATGGCCAAATTACCCAAGGATACAAAAAAAGCCAGAAAACATTTTGGTTAGGGTTGTTATCCTCTGCCTATGGACAAATGAATCCATGGTTACATGCAAGTCATACTCTTCCCTTAATATTAAAATATATTTTCCAGGAAAGGGTTAAATAAAAAGGCATGGGTAAATTAAATAGCCTTTTCTGCACTCCCAAAAGAGGAACATCTCCTACTCCATTAAGCATACTGTCGTTTTGACAGTCTGCATCACATTAACGGTTCTTGTTAACCCTTTAACTGCCGGACCAAGAAAAAAGCTATGGAAAAATTATTTGTTTGCATTTTTTTATCAAATGGGCCACATATAACCACAAACTATTTTTTTTTATTTGACTGACCACACCGTTTTGTTTTTATGAGCCTCTACCAACTGGTCGAGCTGGCCTTTTATGGTAAAAGTGCATTTTCAATAATCATATACAGTACAGTATTTGTATACATCAAACTCAAATAAAACAAACTGAAATACATTTGTTTCTTTTATGGAAAATGAGCAATATATACAACCAGATATATTCATAAAAGATAGTGAAAAAAGTTTTAAAAAAGAATTACACCTAGCTGAAGGGCTTTCTGTTCGAACCACAGTGACATCTAGAGGTTGTTTTGAGCATAACATGTCAACCAAAGGGTAGAGCTGGCTAAATCAGTTAAACTTTTTTATTTTTTTTTCAACAAGATATCAAGACACAAAATGTGCTACCAAGTGGTGGTGCTGGCAGTTAAAGGGTTAAAGTTTATATAGCAACGTAAAAAAGTGAATTCCTACCCATCAGGTGGGCAGGGATGGGTCCTTTCAGGTTGATGTACTTTGGACCGTACTGGTTGTAGAGCTGGCGGCGCACAAAGGCATGCAGATTCTTGTAGAGCGGTTCAATAGTCCTGTAGAGTTTCTCTATATCCTCCTCAAAGGTCTCATACAAGCCTTTATACTCGTACCCAGAGCGCCAGTAAGCTCCAGTGTCAGCAAACCCTAAACAGGACACATTGTTATAGTTCTCTCTCTCTTTATCTTTCCTTATCAGTCATTGATGGCCCTTAACTCTCCTTGGGCTGCTTTCATGTCATTCTAATTAAATGAATTAGTCATTTGTACCGTTATGAACTTCAACGTTAAAGGTAAAGGGGGAATTCTTACCGTCCTCTCGAGAGGCTTTGTTTCTGAGCTCCACAAACTTGGAGTAGTGCTCCCTGAGAGGAACACCTGCTGCATTGTGCCAGGCCTCCCACACGTACAGCAGCCTCTTGTAGCTCCTGGAGGTTGCCATGATATTTATGAGTTCTGCGAAATAAAAAAGTTTTGCACCGCATCAGTCATGAAAAAAAGGATGGACTATAATGGGAGGCTGACGTAATCTGGGATGCAGACAAAAACGTATAACGTCAAAAGCAAGAAGTGAACGCTTTTCCAAAATCAATGAAGATGTATTGTGTTTTAGTTGACTTCATGCTCTCTCTCTCTCTCTCTCTCTACAGGAAAAGGCCAGAAGAGACGCATATTCAAGAGATTAGCTTTGAGTAATGACAACTCCATGATATTCTGAGTGTCATGTAAAACAAAACACATGCCAGAAATAGGAAATGAGGATGGAACAAGTTGAAGACCAAAGAAGATGCTTCAAATGGTGGAAAAAGTAATGTTGACAGTCTGGTTGTTATTTTAAAGAATAAAAGGATGTACCACGGACCCTGAATCACCCTGCTCCACCTTCAAATGTGTCAAAGACTACGAAACCAGTAATCATTTTCAGACTGCCTCGTCTACCTGCACATAATTAGCTTTTCTACTTTCATGATTTGATTTGAAGTAGAAATAACTGTTTGTCATTTTGTGTGTCCGCAAGGATTTCTCACAATGACTTTTGGCAGTTGTTGCCGACAAAACAGAGAGCCATTGTTCAGCGTTAAAAGCCGCCGACATGATGTTTCTATAGCTTTTTACTCAACACTTATGAGCACACATACATAACGCTTCATTTGGAGACCTCTCAGAAGTAATTTTCCAATCCTGTTACTTTTCCAAGAGTAGATAAGATCCAAACCACTTAGAACCTGTTTTTTTTTGGCAGGTGTTTCATACTTTTCAAAAGTGCTCTGATCCTGTTTTCATGAAAAAGACCAAGGCCTCTGTTTCATATAATTCATGCATTTTAAGTCCCAAACTGAGTCGACATTACCTCTGCCAAGGAGTTTGTGTTCTTGTTGTGTCGGTTGTTTTTTGTCAGAAGGATTACAGAAAAACTAGTCGTCTGATTTTCATGATGCTTTGTGGAAGGGTGAAGCATGTGCAAAGAAAGCGCTCATTGTATTTTGAAGTGGATCTGATTCATTTGGCTGCTGCACAAATTATTTTTCCCTTCTGTTCCCATTGCGTGGCCTTGGAGGTTCTGCGCTCTCCAGTGGCCTTTCCAGCTCTATATTTACTCACCAGGTTCCAGGCTCCAGCTTATGTTCGGCTCTGGATGCACCTTGGCCGTTGAGTAAATCTTGTCCATGGTGCTGAGAATGATGTTATACTGGAGACAAAAAAAGAGATTAGAAGTCAATGAAAGGTCAGTTTCAGATCAATGTTCCCGTTAGAAAACACCAAGCAGCTACACACCTCCTCTCTCTCAGCCAGGGGCAGGTTGGCCACTCCCAGGATCATGATCTTCTCCATCAGTACCTTGTCTTCGTTAGGGAGAGTGAGGAGAAGCGCAGGAGTGAAGACCTGTTTCGCCTTTAACCCCCATGCTGAGGAGAAGGCTTGATCGTCCAGGGATGCATTCACCTAAAGAAGAAAAAAAAAAAATAGTACCCATATATTCGTTACTTAAAAAACAACAATCTAAAAGTGAAAGGCCTGCCAGGAAGGGCTAAAGAGTATGTAGCATAAGACAATTCGCTTCATGTCTTAAAGGTCCCCCATTATACTGTTTTTCATCAATAAATTATAGGTCTCAGATATATACAAAATGTCTCATTGGCTCCAAACACCAAACAGATCATTGCAGCATTACCCATAATCCCCTCTGTTTCAGCCCGGTTTCCAAAGTGCTGATTCTCTGTCTGTTACTTAAAATGAAAATAGGGAGCCCCTCCCCACACCCCTCTGAGAGAGATTTGGTTAGAAAGAACACAATGGAGCTCGAGGAGGAGATTCAGGTGATAAGGTGGGGGGTGGGGGGGGGGGGGGGGGGGGGGTTACCTTGGTTGCTGATTGGCTAATGGTTACACAAGCCAATAAAATCGTTATGACATCATAAAGTGGCCAAAATATGATCAGCTCATTTGCAGACAGGTTTTTATAGAAATGGATCAGGACAAAAAGAGAATCTTTGTTCCTGAAACTTTCAGAGTCTCTTTCTCTTTCCACAGAGGGGACACATGTTGATGTAGAAGAGACATGGAGAAGAGGGGACACATGTTGATGTAGAAGAGACATGAAGAAGAGGGGACACATGTTGATGTAAAAGAGACATGAAGAAGAGGGGACACATGTTGATGTAGAAGAGACATGAAGAAGAGGGGACACATGTTGATGTAGAAGAGACATGAAGAAGAGGGGACACATGTTGATGTAGAAGAGACATGAAGAAGAGGGGACACATGTTGATGTAGAAGAGACATGAAGAAGAGGGGACACATGTTGATGTAGAAGAGACATGAAGAAGAGGGGACACATGTTGATGTAGAAGAGACATGAAGAAGAGGGGACACATGTTGATGTAGAAGAGACATGGAGAAGAGGAGACACATGTTGATGTAGAAGAGACAGTAAGAAGAGGGGACACATGTTGATGTAGAAGAGACATGAAGAAGAGGGGACACATGTTGATGTAGAAGAGACATGAAGAAGAGGGGACACATGTTGATGTAGAAGAGACATGAAGAAGAGGGGACACATGTTGATGTAGAAGAGACATGGAGAAGAGGAGACACATGTTGATGTAGAAGAGACAGTAAGAAGAGGGGACACATGTTGATGTAGAAGAGACATAAAGTGGATTTTGCATAATAGGTGACCTTTAAAAACGAGTATTCGGAAATGTTTTCCCTTTGTAGTCAGTTTTGTTGTTGCAATATTGATGTGACAGGAGTAGAACATGGGCAGAATTGAGAGTGCATTGGGACACAGTGGACACCTTTGAGTGGTGTGGAAAGAACCACCTGAGCTCAGTATTGCCAAGATAAAGACAAGGAAATGATGGTTGCCATGCAATTTGGTGAAGACAAATGGTCTTTTACCGCTTTCTCGCCAAATGATAGTCTAGACCTTAGATCCTCACTTGGAGCAAACCAGACTGCCTTTCCACCAGTTTGGAGCTGAATCATCGAGATGAAGAATGTGCCATTTACAGAGGGCTTTGCATTGGACAGCAGAAAGCCTACACATCTTACGGCGCAGACTAAAAACTCATCTCTTTCGACTCCACTTCGAGCGATAGAATTACTAACAAAGCACTTATATACTAACAAAGGACTGGCTTATCTAAAGCCAGTTGAGTAGCACTTGAAATGTTTGGCTCTGTGAAACCTGAACACGGACAGAACAGCGAAACAATCATAGCTCAAGGATGATATTTGAGAAATGACTTTATGTTCATGTACGCTCTTATATGGCCTCGTTGGATGTCAGGAGCTTTTCTTTACGGCACTCTTAAAGGTCATGGACGGAGGTGTTTCTGTGTAATGACAGTGCTGGGACAATAGATGGAATCAGGGCTGCTGTGCATGGATTTGACACATTGATTTGCTCCAATTTAAAACGAACTACTGCTGTATCGTGACAGCACTTTCTGTCCAATAGGCAGCACCTCTGCCATTTGATTGCCTCTTTTTTTTTCACTGTGTTTGAACCCTGTTGAAGTAGAGAAATCAAACTGCATATTGGGCAGTCATTTACAGTGACGTGGTGCCGACGCTGGAGAGAACTGATTTCAACAGGCTGATTTCATATTTCATAGCAGCATGAGAGAAAGGTTGCCCTCCAAGCTCTGAGGCTCCAGGAGCAGACTCACCTGAAGCTCTGAGTTGTGGTCTGTGATGTTGGTGTTGTAGTTCCAGCTGGCGGAGGCGCTCATGAAGAACACCTCCTCGGCAGTGCTGTTGTAATCGTTGAGGAACCTCAGAGCATCGCTCATGGTGTTCTGATACGCCCCTGGCAGCCAGCTCTCTGGCAGAGCCTCACAGAGTCCACACACTGGCAGCAGCAGCAGCACTGACCACAGCAACCTGTCCATGCCAGTGGCCATGGTGAGCCGCTACCCAAGGGAAAAAAACAAACATGGAGAAAAACTTTAAAAGAGTTGGAAGGAGCTAAAAATACACTTTCTCCCAAGAAGTGAGAGAACACCTTCCCCCAGGAGCTGCTGACTCGTCCGCTCCCTCGCCTGGCTGCTGGTGAAATGCACAGAAGCCAATGAGAGCTTCTTTTTAAGTGTCGGTTTAACCCTGCCCACACTGCCTTCCCTCTTTCCACTTACTTACTACCTCCGTCCCTCCTCCTCCTGCTGCTGCTGCTGCTGCTTCCCGTTCAGCAGCCGGGATTCGGATGGATGCCGGTATCTTTGATCAAATATAAGTTTCCATAACTGTACCAGATGTGAGATGATATGACACACCAGTGCAGCCTGCCTGTGGAGTGGCGGATCCTCACTAACCAGCACTGAGCGTCTGGGAGGGATTCCTACACTTTGCTCTCTGTTCCCTCCTTCAGCTTAGTGACAACCGAGGGAGGGGGGTTATAAAAGCCAGGGGAAATAAAAGAGAGGATTGGGGAATGAAACAAGAGGGGGGTGAGGCTGAGATTTGGAAAGGCTGTAAGAGATTAGCACAAAGAATGACAGAGGAACAAAATGGTGAAAGGGGCTCACCTTGAGTTGTGTCTTTGTGCAGCACATCTTCTTCCTCCCTGATCAGAGGAAAGAAAACATACAGCACATCCTTACAAATGGAAACATGTTTTATGTGATACGGATTCCCACACAATCCTGCAACAACCCCAATAAGAGAGAGCTGATGGGTCTTTTTGAAGAACAAGGAGGTTCACAGCTGTCAGGCAGTGGAGGGATCTCAAGCTGTCTCCATTCTTCTCTATCGTCAAATCTTTATTGTATAGATAGTCCCACTATACTGTAGTTTAAAAAACAGTCAGTGCAAGTGATACATTTCATATCAGTCAATGGCAGAATTACACTTCGTCATCATTTAAGTTGCGCTGACGGCCTTTTTCTTATCATATAGCGTTACTGTTACCATTTAAATAATGAATTATATTTATTACTTTTATTTTAAATCAAATGCACCTGTTTTAGATAATATATTAATTTTGATGTGTTGATTTGCAGGTTGGTTGTTATTTGTATTGTTCATGTATTTTATTATATTAACTAGCTATTTATTGCTATTTATTAAATAAAAATACTGTTATGAGCACTCTACAATGTCTCTATTTTGTAGATACCAGAATACATGACACAATGAATCTTTGTAATATATTTATGTTCTCTAGTTTAAATAATCATACCAATATTTAAACAATGTATGCTGGTCACCTGGAATCCTGGTAAGCTTCCAGCATGGTATATTTAATACTATCATTAAACAAACTGGTGATAGATAGATGATGTTTTTTTTTCATTTATTGTGCCCCCCTCAGAAAATAACTGGCCCCCCCGGGTCAAATTGGTCTAGAACCGCCACTGTGCAGATGTACAGACATCCTTGCGAGCTTGTGATGAAATATGCACACCCTAAAACAGAGCCTTTAAATACAGGAAGTGGCTAATTAGTAAATGTAAGACACATAATTAGAGGGAGTGGGCGATTGAGACCTTACATTTAGAGATATTTTTCCTATCTTCAGATTCAATTAGTTTTTTGGTGCTTTTGTTTTGGTTAGTATAAAAAACGAGTATTCTGGGATTATTTGTCTTGCTTTGTTTTAAAGAAGCAGTTATATATGTTCCCCTTTGTGTTCGTGTTAATTGGTCAGATTTAGTCTTCTTTTGTGAGGTTAATCTGTTCAGTTTTAGAGTTAGCAGAGCCTCAGCATTTAAAAAGCCATATCCCACAGGCTGTCGCAGAGCAACAGTCAGTGCAAGGAGTACAGTTGATATCAGTCAATGGCAGAATTACACTATTTCTTGCTATAACTAACAAGTAAACAAAGAATACTCCGAGTTGCTCTTAATCTCCAATTGAGCTGTTACACAATCTCCTC
Organism: Notothenia rossii; assembly: GCF_949606895.1. Taxonomy (NCBI): domain Eukaryota; kingdom Metazoa; phylum Chordata; class Actinopteri; order Perciformes; family Nototheniidae; genus Notothenia; species Notothenia rossii. The sequence goes on from NC_136910.1 coordinate 4,592,874, forward strand.
TGCCTGGGGGAGCTGTTCCAACAAGTGAAATTGGCCAATACAGATTTATTTTAAATGAATCTGTAATGAATCATCCTTTTTGCATTGACCTTTATAAATGACCTCTTTAGTTATTTTACTGTTGGTAGGGGAGCCTGTCATGTCCAAGCTGGATTCAGGTTGGCTAACGACACAGGAAGGACTCACAGGAAAAACAAAGCTTGCACCTAATCTGGTCTAATTGATCTCCTTGGTTACAGCCTTGCTGATTAATGTTCTCTCTCTTTTTGCCATGTCATAGCTCTATTTAGCTAGTGTCGAAACCAATGTCCTACTGCTACGTCACATTTAAGGCAGTTTCCCTAGTATCCCTTTTATTGTGAAAACAGCCACAGTGTAACGAGTCAATGAAACACAATTAATAATTTCTGCATGTTTCACTCCTTTAAGCTCTGTTTCGGTATCCACCACCTCTGCTTGCTTACACCTTTGTTACCTTTATAGCCCGTCCCTTAAGTGCTTAAACATACAGTAGTTAACATTACAGGAAAGCAATATATTAGTACTTTGTCAGGCTTAATATTTATACCCCCAAAGTTTTTTTCTTATTCAAAATAAGACCTTAACCTAAAGTATTCTTTAATGTTTAAATAAAGCCTTAGTTTGTCTGTCTGTCTCTCCTATTAATATCTAATAATAAAAATACTACATTTCAATAACGTGCTTTAACCACCAGGTGTCCCTTTCTATCAGCTTTGCACCGTTATGGTGTAAATATACCGATTGGATCAAATATAAAAGTCTGCCAAATTAGTATTGATACTGCGAGGAGACTTATATTGTGAAGAGAAATTGAAGATTTTGGGCTACAAGCCTCAAAAACAAACATCCTAAAGGTTATGCTTTTGTTTACATCAGACATTGATTTGAAACGGCTTTATTTTACTAGATTGAGTGCACGCAATCTTGCTTAAAATATCTATTGTTAATTGTGTTGTGTGTAATCCAATTGTCAGTGTTTTACAACTCACCTTGCTCCTGGGAAAAGGCTGAGCTGATGGAGAACACCTGCCTTTATAGATGTGTCAGCTAATTGGACTACGCCATTCCTCTCAAAAACCCTGAGGGGTGTTTAAAGAGGCCACTATTTAAGCCACCCCTTTTTAGAGCTTCTTCCCCCTGCATGCGACAATGGACTGGCCAGTAGGGCTATAAGTTCCTGCAGTGTGGAGATGAGGAAGGGGTATGTGAGTTGCTCTTGGGCAGAAGAGCACACAGGATGTCACCCATTTTTGTGATGTTTTGTTTATCCTTTAAATGCTAGATTGTGTCTGTTTTCATCTACACCTTTTTGTTGAAACCTAATTGATTTTATTACCCATCCTAAAATTGTCCATAAATTGGGTAAATAAAATCCTTATTTTTGCACCTCAACCTGCATTCCTGGTTTCTTGCGTCCCCTGGTTCTTCACATATGGTTCAGACTATGAGGAAGTAAAAAGAGCTATTCTTAGAAAATATGACATAAATCCAGAAACCTACAGACAAAGGTTTTGCAGTAATGATGTTGAACCACAGGAGAGCCCGACAGAACTTTATGTCAGTTTAAAATAACTTTATGGGAAGTGGGTTCAGCCAAAAGGGAAAACTGTTAAGGACATTGGAGAAATGATTGTCCTTGAACAGTATCTGAGAATGCTTTCCCCAGAGCTACAAGTTTGGATTAGGGAGCACAACCCTAAAACGGCCGCAGATGCCGCTGACCTGGCTGATGTGTTTGTCGCTGCCAGGCGGAAAAAGCAGCCATGGAGCTTCACTGCCTGGAAGACATCTAGGGACCCCAAAGGGCAAGGTGTGTCTCGGCCAACACAGAGGTTGGACTCAACATGGGATAAGACTCCTATAAGGGAGAAACCAACAGAGGTGAACTCAAATGTTAAACCCTCCAGGAGACTCATTTGTTACTTGTGTGGTGAAGAGGGACACACTAAACCTGTAGCTGGCATGTGGGCATTAATATATACCCACATGCCAGCTAAGGTCAGAAGAGCTTTATTTAACAGCTGCTCTTATGTCTGTGACCCCTCCTGTTGTTCATTGATCAGCCTGAAACATGCACTTGTCAAGGTTCAGAGGGCAGTAGCCATCGATCATCTTAAGATAAGATATACTTTATTGATCCCAAGTTGGAAACATTTGCGTTACATCAGCATGTGTAACAGTTGTAAATATGCGGTGGTGTTTATTTGTAAATCATTTAGTATAATCACACAAGTTCTGTGTTTTATATTTAATAATTCTGTGTTCTTTATCTATTGAATGTTCAATACCTGAGAAGGCCAGAGATGAACAACTTGGGTCGCAGGTTCCTCAACAGTGCATTACAAGATATCTATCAATATGTGTGTATACCTCCACCATTAAACTGTCATATTCTACACATCTCTTATACTATCTACATACATCTTATAAGTGTATAATACATATAATATCAGTTAAAATAAGTGCTTAAACATACAGTAGTTAACATTGCAGGAAAGCAATATATTAGTACTTTGTCAGGCTTAATATGTATACCCCCAAAGCTTTTTTCTCATTCAAAATAAGACCTTAACCTAAAGTATTCTTTAATGTTTAAATAAAGCCTTATTAGTTTGTCTGTCTGTGTCTCCTATTAATATCTAATAATAAAAATAACACATTTCAATAACTTGCTTTAACCACCAGGTGTCCCTTTCTATCAGCTGTGCACCGTTATGGTGTAAATATACCAATATACCGATTGGATCAAATATAAAAGTCAGCCGAATTAGTATTGATACTGAGAGGACACTTATATTGTGAAGAGAAATTGAAGATTTTGTTTAATTGCTGATATATTTATGATCCACGTCACATATTCAGTTTCGGCGGCAGTTGTTCCTGTTTGTCTAGAAGTCTTCTCAGCAGGGCTCTATAAATAGAGAGAACTACGGCAGATATGTCATATTTAATGCAGCCGAACCGTGTATTACAATGCCGTTATGTGATGACCTCCAAAGAGAAAAGCAAGCACACTCGGAATAAAGTATTATTATTTTTTAATGTTTTCGGATTTCACATCAACAGGAAGTCCGGTTAACTCAAATGTCCGTGTGGAACAATACCCCAACCCATAGATCCGTGGATGAATAATGTCAATCACCACATTACACACATCCCTTCACATTTAGACTTAAATTTACATTAAAGTATTTCGTGAGGCCTTCTAAAATGTTTTTAAATATAATTAGGGTTGTAGTTGAATAGTTTGTAAATGATTGCGTCGTCAATTTGGCAGCCGCATCTTTCCCCACCATCACCTCACACAGATCCACCGCAGCAGGGAGCAGCAGTTCCTCCGCTCTTGTGTGGGGCTTTCGCGCCTTAGCAATCCTCTGCGCTACCAGGTAGGAGGCCCGCTGCGCTTGAGCAGAAACAGACGTAACATTAACCATCCGTTGTTGTTGGTGGCGGTAGTCCTCGCCCTTCCTCTCAAAAAAAGCCTGTTCTTTTTTTGCATAATCCGGATGCTTGGTCTCGAGGTGCCTCTTCAATTTGGCAGGCTTCATCGCCTCATTGGCAAGACACCGCAGGCATATCAGACATTTCGGTTTCCCTTCCACTTCAATAAATCCATATTGGAGATACTCCTCATCGTATTTCCTTACTTTTGTTTTTCATTTACTTCATTTGTAGCCGTAACCGGTTGTTTTAAAAATCTGTCCATCTTCGTAGTATGCTAGCCGTGTTATATCTCTATGATGCTAGCAGCGGCGCTCTCTGACTGACGTACCAGTTATTGTTGTTTCCACGGTAACGGGTGACGCGCTTGATTTTTAAATGTATAGATTTGTTAGATTAGAACGTAATCTATGAACTATTTTAGATTAAAACAATTAAATATTATTTGTTGAACTATGAAGCCTTTTGTAAAAAAAAAAAAAAGATAATTTAAATGAATGAATCTGAAAACTTTTCACAGACACCCTGGTAGAGTGCCATCAGGGGCGGAGCTTCCTACAGGCAATATAGGCGGTTGCCTAGAGCGCCACCCAGAGGGGGGCGCCAAAAATTGCAACAAAAAAAAAATTTTTTTTTTTTTTTTTTTTTTTTTTTTTGCTTGGCGCAGTTTTGGCGCCCCCCCTCTATATCTGCAACCATTATTCTTACATAAAAAAAAAATTCTAACATAAGGGAAAATGAGCCAAAAATCTAAAACGGTCGGTCGGAGAGCCTCGGCTTTAGGTGTTCACAGTCAGAACATGCTAGAGCGCTGTGCATTGATGGGTATCGGTCAAGTGTTTATCAAATTGAGCGTTGAGGAAAGAAAGACTAACGTTAGAGAACTATGAAGAGGCAAAAGCCATCTGGGGCGCAGTATAAAAACAGAAGAAAAGAAGAAGAAGAGAAACGTGCCAAGGTGAAAGGTATACAATTTTGATTGTATTGTCAACATTAGCGAATGGATCATGTAATCTTGCTAGTTAGCTAAGCCAACGTTAGCTAGCCAGCGTTTGTTATTGCCATTCAGTCGAAACTGTCATAAGGCTATTTTCTTTGTGTCATGAAATAGAAATATTAGTAATAAAAACAATGTTAGTTTTGGTGTAGCGAGCTAGCCAGTGTGGTGGAATGTTAGTTAGTTGGTAACGTTAGCTAACGTTAAGTTTACCTCAGAAAGCACATTGACTATCCGAGTCAAACATTTGCCAAATTCAACCCTGTCATAATGTGCGCTAACGTTAGCTAACTAGCTCAGTGGTTCTCAACTCCAGTCCTGTTGAATGTTTTCGTTCCAACCCAGAACTAACACACCTGATTCAACTGTTCTAATAAGATAGGCATAGCTCTTGATTAGTTGAATCAGACCTGTCAGGCTGTCCTAATGCTTACTAACTAAATAATAGCTACATTTAACAAATGGAAATGATTCAATGTTGATAATACACATTTTGTTATATCATTTTAGATTCACTTTTAAAATATCTGGGACCATCTGCTGCATCAGTTGACAAGGAACCGCCATGCACCTCAGCTGTGCCGGCTTCCTCAGGTGAGTGCAATGTGTCAATAGATGTTCCTGATGATAAATAATTTAATGTGAAATCCAGTCAATATATTTGCTCTTGTGTGTTCTTTCTATATTTATAGACCTAGAACCACATGAAGGAACGTCAGAACAGCAAGCTGCTCATCCTGATGAGATGACCACTGATTCCACCCTGCCACTGACCACTGTGTCTGTTTGTTCTGGTGAGTACAATATGTCAATAGATGTTCCTGATGTGATGATAAATAATTGAATGTAAAAATGACTGTCGTGCCATTTCTAATCCAGCCAATATATTTGCTCTTGTGTGTTCTCTATATATGTATAGGCCCAGAACCACTGCAAGGAACGTCAGAACAGCCTGCTGCATCTCATCCTGATTGCACCACAGATTCCACCCATACACTCTTCTCAGGTGTGTGCCTTATGAATGTAAAGATGTTTAGCTATAAACCTAATTGTCCTCATGCTTTCAAATAATTGCTTTCTGTTTACATTTTACACACTGTCCCAACCTTTTTGGAATTGGGGTTGTGTGTGTGTGTGTGTGTGTGTGTGTGTGTGTGTGTGTGTGTGTGTGTGTGTGTGTGTGTGTGTGTGTGTGTGTGTGTGTGTGTGTGTGTGTGTGTGTGTGTGTGTGTGTGTGTGTGTGTGTGTGTGTGTGTGTGTGTGTGTGTGTGTGTGTGTGTGTGTGTGTGTGTGTGTGTGTGTGTGTGTGTGTGAAGATATTGTGAATATGAGGTGAGAAAATGTGCTTCACATGCCCTCCAGATGCAGCAAAGACAGACGATCCACTACCAACCGATCCTGCTGACTGCCCTTCACATCTCACAGACACAATGAGGACAGAGTTTGTTCGGAGAGGACCATATCAGATAACACCTGATTTCATTTTCCCAAGGAGAGATGATGGGAGAAGTTGCCACCACCAGTACTTCAGCAGGACCTTAGTAAATGGAGAAAGGATCAAAAGAAGTTGGGTGACATATTCAAAAAAGAAGAACAGTCTTTTTTGTTTTTGTTGTCAACTTTTATCTCCAAAACAAATTAATTTAACAAATGCAGGACTGTCGGATTGGAAAAATGCAAGTGCTGCTTTGACCAGCCATGAAAATAGTCCGGAACACCTGAACAATTTGGCGTCATGGAAAGAATTGGCAGTTCGATTAAAACAAGGTACAACAATAGACAAACAAGAGCAGGCCCTCCTTGAGGCAGAGAAGAGTCGGTGGAGAGCAGTGCTGACACGACTGGTTGCTATTGTACAGTCTCTGGCAGGGCGAAATATGGCATTGAGAGGAAAGACAGAAATACTCTCCTTCAAATGGAAACTTTTTGAAAGAGGTTGAGCTTTTGGCGCAGTTTGACCCAGTGATGAAAGACCACATCCACAAGATTAAAAGTCAAACATCCCACCACAGCTACTTGGGCAAAACCATTCAGAATGAGTTGATTGAATGCATCAGTGGAAAGATTCTATCAACAATAGTGCAAGAAATAAAGAAATGCAAGTACTTTTCCCTCATTTTAGATTGCACCCCGGATGTTAGCCACACTGAACAGCTGTCAGTAGTCATCAGAATTGTGACACTGGAAGAAGACCCCCAGATTAAAGAGCACTTCATGGGATTCCTAGTAGCAGAGGAGTCCACTGGTGAAAGTTTGTCCGCCCTGATTTTGAAGAGGCTGGAGGAGTTGCAGATTGCCTTTGATGACTGCAGAGGACAGTCATATGACAACGGCGCAAATATGAGAGGGAAGAACAAGGGAGTACAGGCCAGGCTACTGCAGTTGAACCCAAGAGCTTTGTTTGTGCCTTGTGGGGCACATACACTCAATTTGGTCATTGCTGATGCTGCCAAAAGCTCCAAAGATGCCATATCATTTTTTGGCATTGTGCAGAAGCTATACTGCCTGTTTTCTGCCTCTACACAGAGATGGGCCATCCTCAAGAAACACGTCAACCTTTCACTCAAAATGTGGTCAGAAACCAGATGGGAGAGCAGAGTGAAAGCTGTGGAGCCTCTGCGATATGAAGCCGCAGCTGTGAGAGAGGCACTGCTTGAGGTGAGAAACCAGGCCAAAGACCCAATCATCAGGATTGAAGCCCAGTCTCTGGCAGAAGAAGTGGGGTCATTCCGCTTTTCACTGTGCACAGTGGTCTGGTATGACATGTTAAGTCAAATTCAGCAGGTGAGCAAAGTCCTGCAGTCCCAAACAATGCAAGTGGATGTAGCAGTAAGTCTACTGAAAAAGACTGAAAAAGCTCTCAAATCCTACAGAGCCACAGGCTTTGTGGCTGCACAAACATCAGCCAAGGACATGTGTGAAGACATGAATGTGGATGCAGTCCTTGTGCAAAAGCGACTGAAGTCAACAAAGAGGCACTTCTCATATGAGTCTCCTGATGAGCCATTGAGGAATGCCTTGCAAAATCTGGAGGTAACGTTCTTTAACGTGGTGGTAGATGCTGCAGTGTCAGCACAAAAGGAGAGGTTTACCACTCTTGAACATGTGCAAGACAAGTTTGGCATTCTGTACAACTTCCCAGACCTGCCACACCAAGAGCTGATGAAGCAAGCAGAGGCACTTGCACACACCTTAAGCCATGGAGGGCAATCTGATTTGGATGGGAAGGAGCTGGCTCAGGAGTTGGAAAATGTACCTGACTTGCCATCAAAGAGCGAGACAACTCTTGAGTTGTTGAAATTCATACATACAAAGCAGCTCACCGAAATATATCCCAACTTGTGTATTGCTCTGCGGATCAGTGCAACGCTACCAGTAACAGTAGCTTCAGCCGAGAGGAGTTTTTCCAAATTAAAACTCTTGAAAACATACCTGAGGTCCACCATGGCTCAAGAACGCCTCAGTGGTCTGGCTGTAATCAGTATTAACCATGAGGTTGGTGGTCAGATTTCATATGATGATGTGATTGATGACTTTGCAGCGAGGAAGGCCAGAAGGATTGCACTGTAAATGGAAACCAGTAGGAGCTAATATGTAGGCCAACCTTGTGTGATGATAGGGAGTGGAATGTAAATAGTTCTTGAGACAAAGTGAATTTGTAATTTTTATGTATTTGTTTGTTTATTTAGCATATTATATTTTGATTATTTGACATGTGTAACATATTTTACAATACATAATTTTCTTTTAAAGCAAATGTGCACGTTATTTTATTGTTTGTTATTGTTATTATTGTTTGTTAGCTAAGTTGTTTGTTTTAATTCTTTAGTGTGCACTTTACATTTCTTCTTAATTTTCTTTGAAAGCAAATTTGCACATTCTTTTATTGTTTGTTATTGATATTATTATTGTTTGTTAGCTAAGTTGTTTATTTGTTTTAATTCTTTAGTGTGCACTTTACATTTATTCTTAGCTCTTGTTCTTGCTTGTAATAAATAAAGCTGCAGTACTTTACTGTATAACTGTTAAGATGTTTTGATATTTTTTTGGGGGGGGGCGCAGTGGTGAAGCTCGCCTAGGGCACCAAATGTGCTAGGTCCGCCCCTGAGTGCCATGGACCCCCGGGGGTCGCGGACCCCACTTTGAGAACCACTGGTAGGGGACCTGGAGACAATAACACACAACCAATAATTATAAGGGAGTCAGAGTAAAGTTTGACAAAAGGTTTATTACTTTAATGTAAACCTAACTGAACGGAATTTAAACAGAAATACTCTTTGTGTGAGGAGGAGGAGGAGGAGTCAAAGGAGATTGTGCCAAACAAAAGAAACAAGCATAACAAAACCAAGCCTCTCTCTACATCTATCCTTTGAAACCAAAACTCAAACCCTCACTAACTAAACTACTCAGAGCTGGAAAAACCAGAATACAGGGGTGGCAACAATCCGCTAACCTAGTGTGTCTTAACATTAGTTAGCTACGTGATGAGAAATGTACAGGGTACCCCAGACTTACCTAACTCCCCCACCTCTCAACACACACACATTATCAAAGGTCGGAACAAACAAATAGAATGACTTTCTAATCAAGGCACTCAATTGCAGGCTCCTCATCAGCAACAGGCCCAGGGTGAGAGAGAGAAGACTTCCTGGGTGCCTCCTTTATAGTCGGCCCTGGCTGCTGATAGGCCAGCTGAGGGTGAGAGGATCCAATCAGCCATCAGACTCAGGTGCACAGGGAGATACCGATCAGCTGTGCAGAAGACAGGGAGAAGAGAGAAAACACAGGAGGGAAGGAAAACCACACAAGTACAGCCTGCCCGGCACGTTACAGTACCATTATTTAGGGACTGCATGAATGAACACGTATTTGAGCATCCCTGCAAACTTTCCTCTTCTTAAAAACACTTTTCAGTGAGGCGCTGCCGCCTGCTTCTCTCCTGTTTCTATTTAAAACACTTTCCCTCCTTCCACCTTGCTACAGTGATATGTGTCCTCCTCTCCTCTCTCTGTTCTCGTCACTGATTCCCCGTAAAGTCTCTCTGATGCGTCTGATCTGATTCTCCCTCCAATGAAACTCAGCTGTTTGGATTCAGACGTCGATTCATTGATTCATTGATTCATGGACGCTCCTCTCACGTCATCGTGTGCAGAGTCGGTGACACAGAAACCTACTTATTGTAATGACCTGAATTCAAATGTGTTTAATGCACTGATTATATTCATAACACACACACACACATCTATTTCCATAAAATGATGCTTATATAAATATATGTATTTAATACTATTGCATATTCTTACCTTTACTTCTTATGTTGAACGTGGATAAATAAAGAATTGTGATCCTAAAATCTCCCATATCTATACATAATACAGTATTGTGTATTTATTATACTCTACAGTTTTTTATTTCACATTCAGTTTGATCTTTTTAATGTGTTTGAACTTATTCCTGCAGTTTACTTGCACCTCTGTGTCTCTTAAACTAGTCTGCAAACATTTCTTTACCCGTGTAACCTTTAATATACATCTGCTTTCTGTTACTTTTGGACATAAGACTATAAAACATGTATAAATAACAGAAAGTGATTCCAAGATACATAGAAAAGCTTGTATTCTGCTTATCATTGAATTTAACTTGTATTATTATTTCTTTTAAGGCCCTACTGTATTTCTTTATTCACTTATGTGTTAATTAGTGCATGTTGAAGAGCCTGAGACTTCAGATTGCTGCAGATATGGTGCATGGCAATCAACCCTTTGAGCATTACACTTTTCTTTTTTAATCGTATGTATTCGTGATCAAGCTTCTCGTCTAATATCCGTCCGTTTGACACTCGTTAGCTCCAATGCTTCCTCATGTCAAACACTCTGAAGCCTTTTGGATGCTAATCAAGATCCAGAGAAGGACACTGAGGGAAACTCAACATCCAGGCTTCATCGTCTGCTCACATTTTTCCAGAGGTGAGAAGTAACGAAGTACATTTACTCAAATACTTTACTTGAGTATTTTCATGTTATACTACTTTGTACTTCTACTCCACAGTTCAGAGGTACATGGTGTACTTTTACTCCACTACATTAATACCTTTAGTTACTTTACAGATGTGGATGAATGATGTGAAATCTAACCAAGTGTTAAATCAGACTTTAGTTCCACCTGGAGTAAATCCACAAGCTACCCTGCAGTATACAAAGTCATTCAAACTAGCTGCACCTTTACCAGCTTTGAGAACACTTTCATGATCAATCATTATAAAACATATCATATCTATTATTCTGAAATGGACCAATCTGCACAATGACTACTTTTACTGTCGCTACTTTCACTATATTTTGATGAGAATACTTTTCTACTTTTTCTTGAGGGACATTTTGAATGCAGGACTTTTACTGTAACAGAGTATTCCTACACTCTGGTACTTCTACTTTTACTCAAGTACAAGATCTGAGTACTTCTACTTTTACTCAAGTACAAGATCTGAGTACTTCTACTTTTACTCAAGTACAAGATCTGAGTACTTCTACTTTTACTCAAGTACGAGACCTGAGTACTTCTACTTTTACTCAAGTACAAGATCTGAGTACTTCTACTTTTACTCAATATCTGAGTACTTCTACTTTTACTCCAGCACAAGATCTGAGTACTTCTACTTTTACTCAAGCACAAGATCTGAGTACTTCTACTTTTACTCAAGTACAAGATCTGAGTACTTCTACTTTTACTCAAGTACAAGATCTGAGTACTTCTACTTTACTCAAGTACAAGATCTGAGTACTTCTACTTTTACTCTAGTACAAGATCTGAGTACTTCTACTTTTACTCCAGCACAAGATCTCAGTACTTCTACTTTTACTCAAGTACAAGACCTGAGTACTTCTACTTTTACTCAAGCACAAGATCTGAGTACTTCTCCCTCTCCTGCAGACTCCACAATATCACACATTTGTTAACGGTTAAACCAACCTTTCCCCACTCTGCTCCTTTTTAAAGTTCCACATGAAATCCAGGCCAACAGGAGCGTTACGTAACTCTTCCCGCTCAGAAGTACGCGGTTACGTAACGACCGGTGAACCGTGAGAGAAGCCGCCATCCAAACGACCGGTAGATCCCAGTCTGACTCATCAGGTCGGAAATCAGTGCATTTTAGTTATTGAGTAGAAATGTCAACGTATTTGCTCCCAATTACGGTTGTTTTTTAAAGTAAGAGAACAGATACAATTATTCAATTAAACCTGCTTTTATTTGATTTTACAATTGTACACCCTTATGCAGAGATGGGGTCGTTACTAAAAAAATGTAATATATTACATATTACTTTAAAAAAAAAGAGTAATATATTACTCTACTTCGTTACTATCTACATAAAGTAACTCGTTACTTTACCCGTGGGAAGGAAGGATTCAGGAAGAGTTTTTATTTTGTCAAGAGTTGACGGGGCGAGCAACAGGTAAGGAGATTTTCAATGTTATAGATATGTTCATGGAGACTGGCAATGTGAGTTGGGAGAATTGCATTGCGATTTGCACGGATGGGGCAGCTGCCATGACCGGACGCAAGAGTGCCTGCTCGTGCCAAGGAGCGCAATCCAATGATGATAGCTACCCACTGCATGCTGCACAGGCATGCTCTGGCGTCAAAATCATTGAGTCCTGAGCTACAGTCCGTTCTCAGCACGGTGGTATCTGTGGTCAACCACATCAAGTGTAAGCCATTGCAGTCCCGTTTATTCGGCCAGCTCTGCAGGGAGATGGGCGCAGGACAGGACCGCCTGCTGTTCCATTCAGAGGTGCGTTGGCTCTCCCGTGGAAAAGTGCTGCAGCGGGTGTACGAACTGCGCTCAGAGCTGTGAGTTCATCCAGAATGACAAGCCAACCACTGCAGCACTCTACTCGGACCCCGAATGGATCGCACAGCTCGCCTACCTCGCAGATGTGTTCAACTTATTGAACGATCTCAGTTTGTCCCTTCAAGGCAGGTATGCCTCTATCCTGGAGGTAAGCGACAAAATCAAGGCATTCCGTGCCAAAACAGCGATCTGGAGAAGGCTCGTGCAAAATAGCATTACAGACATGTTCCCCCAACTCACAGAGTTTTTGGACACAAACCAAATACCAGCTGAGATGGTGAAAAATACAATCGGTTCGCATCTTGCCTCCCTTGGTGACTATTTCAATGACTATTTCACTGACGTTGACACCGATGCCTGGGACTGGGTGCGCGACCCCTTCGTTGCCCATACAGTATGTTGTTGCTGTTGTTGTCTTTTGTGATGGTTAATTTGCTCCTGCTGACTTGAGCCAGCAATTATTTCCTCCTCTCTGTGTCAGTGGGGAAACTTTACATGTGTTCTGCTTTCTCTGAGCGCTTGGAGCATCCCCAGGCAGCACAGCAAACCATGGGGGAGACGATATGCCAGGACAACACAGAGGAAAAGGCACAGACAAACTGCATGATATGCTATTCAATGTTTATTGAATTCCATTTATTTACATGGATGTTCCTAAAACAACACATTTAACATCATCATCATCATGCTGCTGCGAGTGCTTTGACTCAGTTGACAATCATTGATAGGTACCTGTGGGTCTCCTGTCCTTTCTGAAAGTCATAAAGATTACATTAGTACTTTAGATTACTTGTGTCCTCAATTACCAGGGGATTACTGAAACCACCATGAATTAAAGAAATGGTAAAAAAGTATCTAATCTGAATTTTGAAGGATTCCTTCCCATCCCCTCCCTCTAAATATATCAATAAAAATTAGGATGTGATGCTCCTGACTACCATACAGGTTTAAGAAGATAATATTTGTTTTAAAGAATTCAAAGCAATAAACAACAGGCTCTGTAACCAAGGCAACGTGAGCCTAACATGTATGTTAACTGGTAAGATAGCTGTTCACACTATGTATATTTTTCTACTTTTTGTAATGCTATTTTATTTCCATTTAAGATGTTTATATTTTTGATTGTTTAATTCTAGTCTTTTAACTGTCTAATGTACAATGCCTTGTCTTTTGCTGCTGCAGCGTAAACATTTCCCCAATTGGTATCAATAAAGAACTTCTTATTTTATGTTAATCCTCAAATATTAGCAAATGTTACTTTGAAAAGAAAAAAACATTGATGTAACTACATACACATATCAATATGTTGTATAAATATTGCAAATCAAAACCTTTATTGACCACTAATTACCAAAAATGGCATTTCTATCCTGGTATTAATGCATTCAAATCGTGATTCAAATGGCCCGCCACGAACTCCCGGGGAACTATTGAGTCTCCCTGAACCACGTGACGATCAAGCATTTTGGACCTCCGTTGTCGCTACTCTTCTCTCTATATGGCGCTGGCAGAAACAAAGGCCACATTAATGTATTAAATAATCGATGTTAATCCATGTGTGTGGTTGTGGAATTAATGGACGTGCCGTTGTGCGATTGTGTTGCCAGGCAACGCAATAATTTACAAACTATTCAACTACAACCTTAATTATATTTAAAAACATTTTAGAAGGCCTCACGAAATACTTTAATGTACATTTAAGTCTAAATGTGAAGGGATGTGTGTAATGTGGTGATTGACATTATTTACCCACGGATCTATGGGTTGGTATGTATTGTTCCGCACGGACATTTGAGTTAACCGGACTTCCTGTTGATGTGAAATCCGAAAACATAAAAAAAAATTAAAAAAATTAATTCCGAGTTTGCTTGCTTTTCTCTTTGAAAGTCATCACATAACGGCATTGTAATACACAGTTCGGCTGCATTAAATATTACATATCTGCCGGAGTTCGCTATTTATAGAGCCCTGATGAGAAGACTTCTCGACAAATAGGAACAACCTCCGCCGAAAACTGAATATGTGACGTGGATCATAAATATATCAGCAATTAAACAAAATCTTCAATTTCTCTTCACAATATAAGTGTCCTCTCAGTATCAACACTAATTCGGCTGACTTTTATATTTGATCCAATCGGTTTATTGGTATATTTACACCATAACGGTGCACAGCTGATAGAAAGGGACACCTGGTGGTTAAAGCACGTTATTGAAATGTGTTATTTTTATTATTAGATATTAATAGGAGACACAGGCAGACAAACTAATAAGGCTTTATTTAGACATTAAAGAATACTTTAGGTTAAGGTCTTATTTTGAATAAGAAAAAAGCTTTGGGGGTATAAATATTAAGCCTGACAAAGTACTTATATATTGCTTTCCTGCAATGTTAACTACTGTATGTTTAAGCACTTATTTTAACTGATATTATGTATTATACTCTTATAAGATGTATCTAGATAGTATAAGAAATGTGCAGAATAGGACAGTTTAATGGTGGAGGTATACACACATATTGATAGATGTCTTGTGATGCACTGTTGAGGAACCTGCGACCCAAGTTGTTCATCTCCGACCTTCTCAGGTATTGAACATTCAATAGATAAAGAACACAGAATTATTAAATATAAAACACAGAATTTGTGTGATTATACTAAATGATTTAAAAATAAACACCACCGCATATTTACAACTGTTACACATGGTGATGTAACGCAAATGTTTCCAACTTGGGATCAATAAAGTATATCTTATCTTAAGATGATCGATGTCTACTGCCATATTTGCCTCTGAACCTTGACAAGTGCATATTTCAGGCTGATCAATGAACAACAGGAGGGGTCACAGAAATAAGACCAGCTGTTAAATAAAGCTCTTCTGACCTTAGCTGGCATGTGGGTATATATTAATGCCCACATGCCAGCTACAGGTTTAGTGTGTCCCTCTTCACCACACAAGTAACAAATTAGTCTCCTGGAGGGTTTAACATTTGAGTTCACCTCTGTTGGTTTCTCCCTTATAGGAGTCTTATCCCATGTTGAGTCCAACCTCTGTGTTGGCCGAGACACACCTTGCCCTTTGGGGTCCCTAGATGTCTTCCAGGCAGTGAAGCTCCATGGCTGCTTTTTCCGCCTGGCAGCGACAAACACATCAGCCAGGTCAGCGGCATCTGCGGCCGTTTTAGGGTTGTGCTCCCTAATCCAAACTTGTAGCTCTGGGGAAAGCATTCTCAGGTACTGTTCAAGGACAATCATTTCTCCAATGTCCTTAACAGTTTTCCCTTTTGGCTGAACCCACTTCCCATAGAGTTCTTTTAAACGGACATAAAGTTCTTTCGGGCTCTCCTGTGGTTCAACATCATTACTGCGAAACCTTTGTCTGTAGGTTTCTGGATTTATGTCATATTTTCTAAGAACAGCTCTTTTTACTTCCTCATAGTCTGAACCATATGTGAAGAACCAGGGGACGCAAGAAACCAGGAACGCAGGTTGAGGTGCAAAAATAAGGATTTTATTTACCCAATTTATGTACAATTTTAGGATGGGTAATAAAATCAATTAGGTTTAAACAAAAAAGTGTAGATGAAAACAGACACAATCTAGCATTTAAGGGATAAACAAAACATCACAACAATGGGTGACATCCTGTGTGCTCTTCTGCCCAAGAGCAACTCACATACCCCTTCCTCATCTCCACACTGCAGGAACTTATAGCCCTACTGGCCAATCCATTGTCGCATGAAGGGGGAAGAAGCTCTAAAAAGGGGTGGCTTAAATAGTGGCCTCTTTAAACACCCCTCAGGGTTTGAGAGGAATGGCGTAGTCCAATTAGCTGACACATAAAGCCAGGTGTTCTCCATCAGCTCAGTCTTTTCCCAGGAGCAAGGTGAGTTGTAAAACACTGACAATTGGATTACACACAACACAATTAACAATAGATATTTTAAGCAAGATTGCGTGCACTCAATCTAGTAAAATAAAGCCGTTTCAAATCAATGTGTATGTCTGATGTAAACAAAAGCATAACCTTTAGGATGTTTGTTTGTTTGTGAGGCTTGTAGCCCAAAATCTTCAATTTCTCTTCACAATATAAGTCTCCTCGCAGTATCAACACTAATTCGGCTGACTTTTATATTTGATCCAATTGGTATATTTACAGCTGATAGAAAGGGACACCTGGTGGTTAAAGCACGTTATTGAAATGTAGTATTTTTGTTATTAGATATTAATAGGAGACACAGACAGACAAACTAATAAGGCTTTATTTAAACATTAATACTTTAGGTTAAGGTCTTATTTTGAATAAGAAAAAAGCTTTGGGGGTATACATATTAAGCCTGACAAAGTACTAATATATTGCTTTCCTGCAATGTTAACTACTGTATGTTTAAGCACTTAAGGGACGGGCTATAAAGGTAACAAAGGTGTAAGCAAGCAGAGGTGGTGGATACCGAAACAGAGCTTAAAGGAGTGAAACATGCAGAAATTATTAATTGTGTTTCATTGACTAATTTGTGTGATAAAGTGGTGGTCCCTGCCAACCACTGTGACGATACACTGTGGCTGTTTTCACAATAAAAGGGATGCTAGGGAAACTGCCTTAAATGTGACGTAGCAGTAGGACATTTGTTTCGACACTAGCTAAATAGAGCTATGACATGGCAAAAAGAGATAACATTAATCAGCAAGGCTGTAACCAAGGAGATCAATTAGACCAGATTAGGTGCATGCTTTGTTTTTCCTGTGAGTCCTTCCTGTGTCGTTAGTCAACCTGAATCCAGCTTGGACATGACAGGCTCCCCTACCAACAGTAAAATAACTAAAGAGGTCATTTATAAAGGTCAATGCAAAAAGGATGATTCATTACAGATTCATTTAAAATAAATCTGTATTGGCCAATTTCACTTGTCGGAACAGCTCCCCCAGGCAGAGGAGATTGTGTAACAGCTCAATTGGAGATTAAGAGCAACTCGGAGTATTCTTTGTTTACTTGTTAGTTATAGCAAGAAATTGTGTAAATCTGCCATTGACTGATATCAACTGTTCTACTTGCACTGACTGTTGCTCTGCGACAGCCTGTGGAATATGGCTTTTTAAATGCTGAGGCTCTGCTAACTCTAAAACTGAACAAAAGAAGACTAAATCTGACCAATCAACTGGAACACAACGGGGAACATATATAACGGCTTCTTTAAAACAAAGCAAGACAAATAATCCCAGAATACTCGTTTTATATACTAACCAAAACAAAAGCACCAAAAAACTAATTGAATCTAAAGATAGGAAAAATATCTCTAAAGGTAAGGTCTCAATCGCCCACTCCCTCTAATTATGTGTCTTACATTTACTAATTGGCCACTTCCTGTATTTAAAGGCTCTGTTTTAGGGTGCGCATATTTTTGCACAAGCTCGCAAGGATGGCTGTACATCTGCACAGTGGCGGTTCTAGACCAATTTGACCGGGGGGGCCAGTTATTTTCTGAGGGGGGCACAATAAATGAAAAAAAACGGCATCCATCTATCACCAGTTTGTTTAATGATAGTATTAAATATACCAGGCTGGAAGCTTACCAGGATTCCAGGTGACCAGCATACATTGTTTAAATATTGGTATGATTATTTAAACTAGAGAACATAAATATATTACAAAGATCATTGTGTCATGTATTCTGGTATCTACAAAATAGAGACATTGTGTAGTGCTCATAACAGTATTTTTATTTAATAAATAGCAATAAATAGCTAGTTAATATAATAAAATACATTAACAATACAAATCACAACCAACCTGCAAATCAACACATCAAAATAAATATATTATCTAAAACAGGTGCATTTGAGTTAAAATAAAAGTAATAAATAGAATTCATTATTTAAATGGTAACAAAAACACTATATGATAAGAAAAAGGCCGTCAGCGCAACTTAAATGACGAAATAGTGTAATTCTGCCATTGACTGATATGAAATGTATCACTTGCACTGACTGTTTTTTAAACTACAGTATAGTGGGACTATCTATACAATAAAGATTTGACTATAGAGAAGAATGGAGACAGCTTGAGATCCCTCCGCTGCCTGACAGCTGTGAACCTCCTTGTTCTTCAAAAAGACCCATCAGCTGTCTCTTATTGGGGTTGTTGCAGGATTGTGTGGGAATCCATATCACATAAAACATGTTTCCATTTGTAAGGATGTGCTGTATGTTTTCTTTCCTCTGATCAGGGAGAAAGAAGATGTGCTGCACAAAGACACAACTCAAGGTGAGCCCCTTTCACCATTTTGTTCCTCTGTCATTCTTTGTGCTAATCTCTGACAGCCTTTCCAAATCTCAGCCTCACCCCCCTCTTGTTTCATTCCCCAATCCTCTCTTTTATTTCCCCTGGCTTTTATAACCCCCCTCCCTCGGTTGTCACTAAGCTGAAGGAGGGAACAGAGAGCAAAGTGTAGGAATCCCTCCCAGACGCTCAGTGCTGGTTAGTGAGGATCCGCCACTCCACAGGCAGGCTGCACTGGTGTGTCATATCATCTAACATCTGGTACAGTTATGCAAACTTATATTTGATCAAAGATACCGGCATCCATCCGAATCCCGGCTGCTGAACGGGAAGCAGGAGGAGGAGGGACGGAGGTAGTAAGTAAGTGGAAAGAGGGAAGGCAGTGTGGGCAGGGTTAAACTGACACTTAAAAAGAAGCTCTCATTGGCTTCTGTGCATTTCACCAGCAGCCAGGCGAGGGAGCGGATGAGACAGCAGCTCCTGAGGGAAGGTGTTCTCTCACTTCTTGGGAGAAAGTGTATTTTTAGCTCCTTCCAACTCTTTGAAAGTCTTTCTCCATGTTTTTTTTTCCTTATGTAGCGGCTCACCATGGCCACTGGCATGGACAGGTTGCTGTGGTCAGTGCTGCTGCTGCTGCCAGTGTGTGGACTCTGTGAGGCTCTGCCAGAGAGCTGGCTGCCAGGGGCGTATCAGAACACCATGAGCGATGCCCTGAGGTTCCTCAACGATTACAACAGCACTGCCGAGGAGGTGTTCTTCATGAGCGCCTCCGCCAGCTGGAACTACAACACCAACATCACAGACCACAACTCAGAGCTTCAGGTGAGTCCGCTCCTGGAGCCTCAGAGCTTGGAGGGCAACCTTTCTCTCATGCTGCTATGAAATATGAAATCAGCCTGTTGAAATCAGTTCTTGCCAGCGTTGGCACCACGTCTCTGTAAATGACTGCCCAATATGCAGTGTGGTTTCTCCACTTCAACAGGGTTCAAACACAGTAAAAAAAAAGAGGCAATCAAATGGCAGAGGTGCTGCCAATTGGACAGAAAGTGCTGTCCAATGCAAAGCCCTCAGTAAATGGTACATTCTTCATCTCGATGATTCAGCTCCAAACTGGTGGAAATGAAGGCTGGTTTGCTCCAAGTGAGGATCTAAGGTCTAGACTATCATTTGGCGAGAAAGCGGTAAAAGACCATTTGTCTTCACCAAATTGCTTGGCAACCATCATTTCCTTGTCTTTATCTTGGCAATACTGAGCTCAGGTGGTTCTTTCCACACCACTCAAAGGTGTCCACTGTGTCCCAATGCACTCTCAATTCTGCCCATGTTCTACTCCTGTCACATCAATATTGCAACAGAAAACTGACAAAACGGAAAACATTTCTGAATACTCGTTTTAAAGATCACCTATTATGCAAAATCCACTTGTTCATGTCTCTTCTACATCAACATGTGTCCCCTCTTCCTCATGTCTCTTCTACATCAACATGTGTCCCCTCTTCCTCATGTCTCTTCTACATCAACATGTGTCCCCTCTTCCTCATGTCTCTTCTACATCAAAATGTGTCCCCTCTTCTTCATGTCTCTTCTACATCAACATGTGTCCCCTCTTCTTCATGTCTCTTCTACATCAACATGTGTCCCCTCTTCTTCATGTGTCCCCTCTTCTTCATGTCTCTTCTACATCAACATGTGTCCCCTCTTCTTCATGTCTCTTCTACATCAGCATGTGTCCCCTCTTCTTCATGTCTCTTCTACATCAACATGTGTCCCCTCTTCTTCATGTCTCTTCTACATCAACATGTGTCCCCTCTTCTTCATGCCTCTTCTACATCAACATGTGTCCCCTCTTCTTCATGTCTCTTCTACATCAACATGTGTCCCCTCTTCTTCATGTCTCTTCTACATCAACATGTGTCCCCTCTTCTTCATGTCTCTTCTACATCAACATGTGTCCCCTCTTCTCCATGTCTCTTCTACATCAACATGTGTCCCCTCTTCTTCATGTCTCTTCTACATCAACATGTGTCCCCTCTGTGGAAAGAGACTCTGAAAGTTTCAGGAACAAAGATTCTCTCTCTTTTTGATCCATTTCTATAAAAACCTGTCTGAAAATGAGCTGATCAGATTTTGGCCACTCTATGATGTCATAACGATTTTATTGGCTTGTGTAACCATTAGCCAATCAGCAACCAAGGTAACCCCCCCCCCCCATTATACTACATACTCTTTTGCCCTTCCTGGCAGGCCTTTCACTTTTAGATTGTTGTTTTTTAAGTAACGAATATATGGGTACTACTTCTTTTTTTCTTTAGGTGAATGCATCCCTGGACGATCAGGCCTTCTCCTCAGCATGGGGGTTAAAGGCGAAACAGGTCTTCACTCCTGCGCTTCTCCTCACTCTCCCTAACGAAGACAAGGTACTGATGGAGAAGATCATGATCCTGGGAGTGGCCAACCTGCCCCTGGCTGAGAGAGAGGAGGTGTGTAGCTGTTTGGTGTTTTCTAACGGGAACATTGATGTGAAACTGACCCTTTTTTGACTTCTAATCTCTTTTTTGGTCTCCAGTATAACATCATTCTCAGCACCATGGACAAGATTTACTCAACGGCCAAGGTGCATCCAGAGCCGAACATAAGCTGGAGCCTGGAACCTGGTGAGTAAATATAGAGCTGGAAAGACCACTGGAGAGTGCAGAACCTCCAAGGCCACGCAATGCGAACAGAAGGGAAAAATAATTTGTGCAGCAGCCAAATGAATCGGATCCACTTCAGAATACAATGAGCGCTTTCTTTGCACATGCTTCACCCTTCCACAAAGCATCATGAAAATCAGATGACTAGTTTTTCTTTAATCCTTCTGACAAAAAACAACCGACACAACAAGAACACAAACTCCTTGGCAGAGGTAATGTCGACTCAGTTGGGACTTAAAATGCATGAATTATATGAAACAGAGGCCTTGGTCTTTTTCATGAAAACAGGATCAGAGCACTTTTGAAAAGTATGAAACACACAACACTGAGGAGGCGGGGGAAAAAAAAAGTGATTTGGATGTTATCTGCTCTTGGAAAAGTAACAGGATTGGCAAAATTACTTCGGAGAGGTCTCCAAATGAAGTGTTATGTATGTGTGCTCATAAGTGTTGAGTAAAAAGCTATAGAAACATCATGTCGGCGGCTTTTAACGCTGAACAATGGCTCTGTGTTTTGTCGGCAACAACTGCCAAAAGTCATTGTGAGAAATCCTTGCCGGCGCACACAAAATGACTAAGTTATTTCTACTTCAAATCCAATCATGAAAGTACAAAAGCTAATTATGTGCAGGTAGACGAGGCACAGTCTGAAAATGATTACTGGTTTCGTAGTCATGAGGTGCTTTCACACCGCAGTACTTTTCCCACAAAGGTTCATGAGAACTTAGTTCATCAGAACTTTTTAGTTCTGATGAACTAAGTACCGTATTTTCCGGACTATAAGTCGCACTTTTTTTCCTAGTTTGGCTGGTCCTGCGACTTATAGTCAGGAGCGACGTATATATGTTTTAAATGTCAATTCATGCTGACTGACATGAACCGTCTACAGCCACCAGAGGGCGCTCTAGGCTTGTGACAACTATATGCTGCCCCTGTACCACCGAAAAAAATAACATTAACATTAAAAGAAAAGAAAGACTGAACAAAATCGAAATGCCTCCAAAAAGAAAATCGTATGCTGCAGATTACAAACTGCAGGTTGTGAAATATGCATCCGAAAACGGCAATAGAGCAGCAGAGAGAAAGTTTGGAGTCAACGAGAAACTTGTGAGAGACTGGAGAAAAGCAGAGGTTGCTCTTGCCGCCATGAAAAAAACAAAAAAAGCGAATCGCGGGCTGAGGGCGAGATGGCCAGAGCTGGAGGAACGACTATATAGATGGGTTTTAGAGCAACGTGCTGCCGGGAGAGGCATGTCAACGGTGCATGTACGTCTCCACGCCCTGGCAGTTGCCAAAGACATGAATATAAACGACTTCAGAGGCGGGCCGTCCTGGTGTTACCGTTTCATGCAACGGAACCGGCTCTCTATCAGAGCACGGACAACTGTATGTCAGAAACTGCCAGCAGATTTTCAGGCCAAGATCGACAGTTTCCGTGAGTTTGTTGCAAAGCAGGTGACTGAACACAACGTGTCACCGGATCACATTATAAACATGGATGAAGTCCCCCTCACGTTTGACATCCCCATGGGCCGAAGTGTCGCAGAGAAAGGGCAGAAAAGTGTGAATATAGTGACAACTGGTCATGAGAAATCACACTTCACCGTGGTGCTTGCATGTTGTGGAGACGGATCGAAATTACCACCGATGGTCATTTTCAAGCGCAAAACCATGCCAAAAGACGACTTCCCCCCCACAATTGCCGTGGCCGTGAATGAGAAAGGATGGATGGATACAGAAATGATGAATGTTTGGCTTACAAAGTGCTACACTAAGCGTCCCGACGGCTTCTTTAAAACACGCAAAGCCCTGCTTGTGATGGACAGTATGCGAGCGCACATAACGCAACTGTTCAAAGATAAAATAAAAGCTTGCAACTCCATACCTGTCATCATCCCTGGAGGCTTAACAAAAGTACTCCAGCCACTCGACATCTCCGTGAACCGGAGCTTCAAGGCTGTCTTGCGTCGCCTGTGGGAGGAGTGGATGGTGGATGGAGAGCACAGCTTCACGGCAACGGGAAGGATGCGCCATGCAACTTTCCAGCAAGTCCTTGGATGGATCGACAAAGCATGGACTTCTGTGACAACCGAAACCATACTGTCCGGATTCAGAAAGGCTGGGATAACGGGAAATAATGCTGCGTCTGACGACAGCCCCGCAGAAGAGGAGACAGTGCTTCGTCTTCCTCCGGAGTTGGCGGAGTTGTTCCGCAGCGACACCGAGAATGAAGAATTCAATGGATTCAGTGAAGTGGAATGAGATCGGGAGCTTCGTTAACTTGCTTACCGAGACTTGGCTCGTCGTGTTAATTTAGCCTCTTTTTTTCAGCCTCCCAGCGATGTTCCTTATGCTATTGTGTAGCTGAATAACTGTACATATGTTACGTTAACATACCGGACATTCAGCCTGTTCTGTGTTAAATTAACTGAATAACTGTTTGTGTTAAATTACCGGTAACATACCGGACATTCAGCCTGTTCTGTGTTAAATTAACTGAATAACCGTTTGTGTTAAATTGTTAAGTGTGAAATAAATGTCTGAATAAATGCGAATTCATACTTTTTGACAAGAACTGTCTACAGCCGTGAGAGTGCGCTCTCGGCTTGTGACAACTATATGCTGCTCCTGTACCACTGAAAAAAACGAAGAAGAGAGCGGACGGTTCTTCCGGGTTAGCTGCTTGTTAGCCATCTGTTGTTAGCCGTCTTGTTAGCTTGTTAGCCGTCTGTTGTTAGCCCGCCGTCTTGTGTCCGGTGCGGCGCAGGGTCCACCCCTACCAGCCCAGCGGCCGAATGCTCAGTGGGTGCGTCCGAGATGCCCCGTCTGTCCCAGCAGTCCTCCGTCGGAGCGCGTCAAGGGGTAGAAGCATGCCACCCTAGCCCGACTCGCAGAGCCAGCCTCCAGGTAGAAGGTATGTGTTGCGTTAACATACCGGACCTGTGTAGTTAATAACTTCCCTTTCCAGTTTACCGTAAATGTCTGTTATTGGCTTGGATTTGAAAATAAATATCTGAATAAATACGACTTATAGTCCGGTGCGACCTATATACGTTTTTTTCCTCTTCACGACGCATTTATTGGCTGATGCGACTTATACTCAGGAGCGACTTATAGTCTGGAAAATACGGTACAGATCGCGTTCACACCGGAAATTAGTTCCTGGGGGAGGATTAGGCAAATGAAGCCACTGACGTCACTTCTTCTTCTTCTGCTTTGGATTTACTGGCAGGCCGCAAACAACTTCACGCCGTATATTGCCGCCCAAAATCCCCGGCCGGAAGTCCCCGGAGTTAGGGACTGGCTTCAGTAGAAGCTGCTGGGACTCCCAGCAGCTTCTACTGAAGCCTTCCGAGTAAATCGCCAGAATGCCGACACCTCCTCATCTCCACCGCTCCCATGTTTTATTTTGTGTTGCCATGAGTTAGTCTCTCTAAGTTTCTGCGCTGGGCTAAAGCTAATGCTAATAAAATGGTGGCTTCACAACACTTTTTTTGAGTTTTACGGGGCGTGGTTTGCAATCCGCCCAGCCAATCAGAAATATAGCTCTTTTCTTACAAGAGAGCCGCATGAGAGTCCCTGCTCTCTAGCAGGGACGG
Source organism: Notothenia rossii (assembly GCF_949606895.1). NCBI lineage: Eukaryota > Metazoa > Chordata > Actinopteri > Perciformes > Nototheniidae > Notothenia > Notothenia rossii. The sequence continues at coordinate 4,617,754 of NC_136910.1, forward strand.
AAAAGGGGGTAAAAAGGTTCTCATGAACTAATTTTAGTTCCGGCTCTTTTTGTGTGAACGCGACATTTCGGAACTATATCAGAACTAAAGTGGGAAAAGTACTCGGGTGTGAACGCGGCTTTTGACACATTTTAAGGTGGAGCCGGGTGATTCAGGGTCCGTGGTACATCCTTTTAGTCTTTAAAATAACAACCAGACTGTCAACATTACTTTTTCCACCATTTGAAGCATCTTCTTTGGTCTTCAACTTGTTCCATCCTCATTTCCTATTTCTGGCATGTGTTTTGTTTTACATGACGCTCAGAATATCATGGAGTTGTCATTACTCAAAGCTAATCTCTTGAATATGCGTCTCTTCTGGCCTTTTCCTGTTGAGAGAGAGAGAGAGCATGAAGTCAACTAAAACACAAAACATCTTCATCGTTTTTGGAAAAGCGTTCACTTCTTGCTTTTGAGGTTATACGTTTTTGTCTGCGTTCCAGATTACATCAGCCTCCCATTATAGTCCATCCTTTTTTTCATGACTAATGCGGTGCAAAACTTTTTTATTTCGCAGAACTCATAAATATCATGGCAACCTCCAGGAGCTACAAGAGGCTGCTGTACGTGTGGGAGGCCTGGCACAATGCAGCAGGTGTTCCTCTCAGGGAGCACTACTCCAAGTTTGTGGAGCTCAGAAACAAAGCCTCTCGAGAGGATGGTAAGAATTCCCCCTTTACCTTTAACGTTGAAGTTCATAACGGTACAAATGACTATTTCATTTAATTAGAATGACATGAAAGCAGCCCAAGGAGAGTTAAGGGCCATCAATGACTGATAAGGGAAGGGAAAGATAAAGAGTGAGAGAGAGAACTATAACAATGTGTCCTGTTTAGGGTTTGCTGACACTGGAGCTTACTGGCGCTCTGGGTACGAGTATAAAGGCTTGTATGAGACCTTTGAGCAGGATATAGAGAAACTCTACAGGACTATTGAACCGCTCTACAAGAATCTGCATGCCTTTGTGCGCCGCCAGCTCTACAACCAGTACGGTCCAAAGTACATCAACCTGAAAGGACCCCTCCCTGCCCACCTGATGGGTAGGAATTCACTTTTTTACGTTGCTATGTACACTTTAACCCTTTAACTGCCAGCACCACCACTTGGTAGCACATTTTGTGTCTTGATATCTTGTTGAAAAAAAAATAAAAAAGTTTAACTGATTTAGCCAGATCTACCCTTTGGTTGACATGTTATGCTCAAAACAACCTCTAGATGTCACTGTGGTTCGAACAGAAAGCCCTTCAGCTAGGTGTAATTATTTTTAAAAAAAAATTTCACTATCTTTTATGAATATATCTGGTTGTATATATCGCTCATTTTCCATAAAAGAAACAAATGTATTTCAGTTTGTTTTATTTGAGTTTGATGCATACAAATACTGTACTGTATATGTGATGATTATTGAAAATGCACTTTTACCATAAAAGGCCAGCTCGACCAGTTGGTAGAGGCTCATAAAAAAAAAACTGGTCAGTCAAAAAAAAAAGAAAATAGTTTGTGGTTACATGTGGCCCATTTGATAAAAAAATGCAAACAAATAATTTTTCCATAGCTTTTTTCTTGGTCCGGCAGTTAAAGGGTTAACAAGAGCCGTTAATGTGTGATACAGACTGTTAAAACGACAGTATGCTCAATGGAGTAGGAGATGTTCCTCTTTTGGGAGTGCAGAAAAGGCTCTTTAATTTACCCATGCCTTTTATTCAACCCTTTCCTGGAAAATATATTTTAATATTAAGCGAAGAGTATGACTTGCATGTAACCATGGATTCATTTGTCCATAGGCAGAGGATAACAACCCTAACCAAAATGTTTTCAGTTTTTTTTTTATCCTTGGGTAATTTGGCCATCATTTTATGTTTCATTGATTATAGTTCTGCATTTGCAGTATTATAAAATAGGTGTCTGGCAACATTCCCTGGGGAAATCACAAGCTGGGATCTTCGGGAATTTTTATTCAAATGCACACCTGCAATTATGGAAATTCAAGAAAGTATCTTCAAGTCAGACTTATCATTTACAATAGGCCTATAATACGATTTGGAATCGGTTCAATTGCATTTTATGTAATTTAAATCCAATAAAAAAATTCCTTTATCAAGTCTTATATTTAATCTTTTAGGTAATTTGTTAAAAACGCAGTTAAAACAAATCCACAACCTAGGTAATTATATTGTACACAAAGGGTGTTGGAGTAGTGACACATCGCTCCAATAACTCCCTAATGTAAATGGTGATTAGTTAATCAAAGCATCAAAGATGTAATCACACATGCCAGGAACAATACAGTATCGCGGTGCGGACTCACCACTGCAGGTCATGTTGTGTGCTTATCACATTACTGTGAAAGAGCGATTTCCTACAGTGCCCCTGACGGAGTATCCCATAACAAGTCAGAATTGTTGCTTAAGTGTGTTTTCTTCCTCGCTCTCAGGAAATATGTGGAGCCAGACCTGGAACAATATTTATGGTATGATGATCCCATTTCCTGACAAGCCCAACTTGGATGTGACTGAAGAAATGGAGCGACAAGTAAGTATGGGGAAAAGTCAAAGTCAACTTTGTCAATCTTTCAGTTTGTGTACAGACGGAGATCAAAATGCTGTTTCCCACAATCCCAAATACAAATATATATATAAATATGTATATCCTGAAGCTTCACAATCAACACACACAATCAACAGACACATTTATACTTATGCACACATTAAGACATTATTTTTATTTTTATTTATTTAGATTTGAGTCAATTTATTGAACATGTCAGAAACAAAACATGCAACAATAATAATTGTTCCTTATAATAATAATTACAACAAAAATACAAAATAAAATAAATTCTCAAATAGTCTCTGTCATGTTCAACAGGGGCAAGAAGAAGCTTAAAACATCTCCTCTGCTCCTACCCCCTCTAGCATACATTTTCCTTGTAAATAAAAGATGAATCAAAAAGAAATAACTTTTAAAATTACAAAAAATAAAAAATATGATTTTCCAGCTCCTGCTCATAACCATGAATGATTTGGCTTCTAAATAATAGACATAAAAAGACTGTGCAACCGGGATTCTGTTGGGCAGTCATCTTCAAAGGAGATCATGAATCCAACTTTCACTCTAGTTTTATCAGATGCATTGAGCTGAACCATTAATTGTGTCCCCTCCACAGGGCTATAACGCCACGCACATGTTTGGTGTGGCCGAGGAGTTCTTCACGTCTCTGAATTTAGACGAGATGCCCAAGGAGTTCTGGGAAGAATCCATGCTGGTGAAGCCTGAGGGTCGAGAGGTGGTGTGCCATGCGTCTGCCTGGGACTTTTACAACCGCAAAGACTTCAGGTAACGTCAATGAATGCAGTTGTATGAGAATGATTTAGTGAGTTCAGTTAATAGTTGCACTTCATTCATTGCCAACTTCATAGCTCGTCTTGTTTTATAAAACGTGATAATGTAATTGTATCGTCTTTAGGATCAAGCAGTGCACCACAGTAACAATGGAGCAGCTCTTTACTGTTCACCATGAGATGGGACACATCCAGTATTACCTGCAGTACAAGGACCTGCCTGTGGGCTACCGTCGCGGAGCCAACCCCGGGTTTCACGAGGCTATTGGGGACGTGTTGTCTCTTTCCGTTTCCACACCCAAACATCTGCACACCATTGGACTGCTGAATACTGCGACCTCTGACCCAGGTAGAGACTAAGCCAAGCCACTGAAATGCCCTCCCAAAGAAGAGATGTGGATGAATTGCAAATATTTAATTAGAAGAATCTTTAAATATCTAATTCATCATCAAATGCTTAAAATAATAGTATTTCTGCACTGTGTTTCTCCAGAAACTGACACCAACTACCTGTTGAAGATGGCTCTGGAGAAGATAGCCTTCCTTCCCTTTGGCTACCTCATCGACCAGTGGAGATGGGGGGTGTTCAGTGGAAACACGCCTCCAGAGCGGTACAACGCTGACTGGTGGCACCTCAGGTAGGTTCATATACTTACAAGTAGTGATGGGAATTATGGCTCTTTGAAGGGAGCCGGGTCTTATGGCTCCGTTCCTTTCAAAGAGCCGTTCAAAATAGCCGTTTTTTTGGCGGGGTTACTTGGTTTATCTGTGAAATAATCACCAGGAGAATGATTGACTGTATTGCCAGACCTAATGTCAATAATCTGCTTTGTAAACACAAGGTGGCGCCATATCCATGTCATTCATGTCCGTGAATGTATTACTCTGAATTTACCCTCCGTATGTGTTAAGTAAATAAAGTTGCCTTGAATGAAATTCACGCAACTCTAAATATTATATACTGTGTTTTTAAGTGGCGATGGAGATTATTTGTTGACCCTGCTTTAAAGGATATTTTGCTTTTACAAATGGTGCACTTTATCACTGCCTGGGTTTTGGTTGAAGTGCATCCAAATGCTGCTGCGTTTTCGCGTTTGGCTCATTTTCCATCCGAAAAACACGTCGTCTACCTGTCCTGTACCACTTGTTATGACTTCTCTCTCTCGCGTATTCCGTAAGACCCACCCCACTCCTCCTGCTGAAACCTAATATTCAGAGTAGGGGCGGGTCTTCACAGAATACGTTTGGGGAACAAAATCAAGCTTTTTAACAGACGAGTGGATTTTGGCAGGCAGTGAGTGCGGACCAACGATTGAACGATAACAAGAACGGCTCTCACCAAGTACGACTCGGTTCCCCTCGTTCGTACCAAAGAGCCGTTCAAAAGAATCGGCTCGTATAAAAGAATTGGCTCGTTCGCGACCGACACATCACTACTTACGAGATACTTCACATTAAGACAATAGTTTGTTTTCCGGGATGTGTGATGATTGATTACTTTTTTTGAAAACAACTCATGTCTGTAGGCATACAGTAATGAAGCTACAGCTAGTAACTGTTTCCTACTGCTACCCGTGTTGATGCTAACTATGCAATGTAATAACTCATTATTTTGGGGACATTATTAGCATTATCATTCATGTCCACTTCATAAATTACAATCCAATATTCACTTTCTATTAGCTCTGTTTTAGTCTCTACATCCATCGGATATCTGTAGCTGCTAAATGCTCTATGTTTACGAGTTAGTCTGTTAAGTTTTGAGCAGGTAGTGTACAGCGTGTTTTAATAACTTCACTGAAAACAGCCAATAAAATAAATGTTGACAACTGAGAGGGAACGAAACAGTCAGTTGCAAGTCGGACAGTTAAACAATAAGTTAAAACTCTATTAAGCTGGATGGATTGGATGATACATTTTTAGTAGATTCATCACCAAAATCTACCGAATCCAACGTATATTTTTGAATTGTAGTTCCATATATTATGGAAAAACAAAAGCTTCTAACATGAATTCAGTAAGTTGTTCATAGTACTTTGACATTTGAGCTCCCAGAAATGTGTTATATGCTGTCCTGATGAGTCTGCTGAAAATCTTGAGGTGGCAAATCAAAACTAAAAGCCAAACCTGAATTTCAGGAACCCTCACGCCACTGTAGGATATACTGTAGTGGAAAATGTTAAAAATGAGAGTTAAGTGAGTTTATCAGACTGGCTGTCATTCTTTGCCAATCCCTTTTGTCGAGCCAATGCCACTTTCCATCTGCTGAGACTCGGCAAATCCCAGCCGCAAAATATTAAGTCAGGATTGTTGGTAGTAACAGTAGAGCTGGTTTCACTAGCTGGCATTCACACTTTAGTAGCTTCTGCTGGAAAAAGAGCACACATGCCCAGCTGTCAATTAATGGATACATACAAGTCAACGAATAAGGAAAAATGCTATCATTAGCTTCAATATATTTTCCAGAACTCATGTCTTATGTAACCTATGCCAGTGTGTTTTTAATCCATTTCTTATTTCATTTTGAAGGATGAAATATCAAGGCATCTGCCCACCCACCAAACGCACAGAGGAGCATTTTGATCCCGGGGCAAAATACCACATCCCTGGAAACACGCCGTACATCAGGTAGCTTTTTTTTTTCTCGAAGTAATAGTTTACACACGGAACACAATAAGCCAATGAACATATTTTTTATATGCATTTAGTCAATTCCTTGCTGTCTGATTTGCTTTACTCTCAATCAAGGGTTTATGTACATGCCTCCACATACATATGAAGACATTAGGGAAGTATAATAATGAACATGTAAGCATGGCTGGTGATGTGGGAATGAAGCTATTGTTTGCAGTCATCTGGACTCAATTACTGGCCCTTGAGTCTTACACCATACAATAACCATACCATAGCAGGAAGCTTCAGGAAATAAGCCCCAGCTGGTTTCTTAAACAATGTGACACATGTAGCCAAACACACACTTAGTATAACAGGCAAACATCATCTAGTTGTTGCTAAAACACACACTTACAGCAACCTTAAAATGTAAGGCATTTGTAGTTTTGCACTCTAGTAAATACTCTACTTAAGTTACATCTCTATATTTGTCTTTTTTGAACTAAATATTTGTAACATTTTGAAAAGCAGTCGTGTAAAGAGATAACGGAGTAATTGTTTTCCCTGCAGGTATTTTATCAGCTTCCTCCTGCAGTTCCAGCTTCACAAAGCACTGTGTGTTAAAGCTGGCCACACGGGTCCCTTGCACACATGTGACATCTACCGCTCTGCAGAAGCTGGGGCAGTTTTAAAGTATGTGATCTTGTCGGGGTCTCCTTTGTTTATTACCCAGATCATGAATACTGGATTGAAGCAAACAGTGAAGGTGTTTTACAGCTGTATTCTCCCTTCTCCAGGACAATTCTCCAGGCTGGCTCTTCCAAACCCTGGCCTGAGGTGCTCCAGGCGGCCATTGGTACCAACAGGCTGGATGCCAACGCACTGATGGATTACTTTGACCCCATTACTAAGTGGATGGAGGAGCAAAATGTGAATGAGACATTGGGATGGCCGGACTTTAACTGGGTTCCTGCCATCCCAGAGGGCTACCCTGAAGATATTGGTAAGAGCGTCGCTCAAAATGAACGGTCAACAAAACACATTCACATTATATTGTTTAATAAAGTAGAAGTACTCATCTCGATGAATCAAGTATAAAAAGTTAGGAAATTGTATTTTTTGGTTATAAGATTTAACTAGGAAAGTGTTGTTTGCAGGATGGTTTAAAAGTGTAAACTGTAAAATCCCTCAGTCTATTACACAATGCTCTCTTGCATGCACACAAACAATAATACATTTGTATCATCTACTGGAAGCAGAAACACATGAAACATATACTCCCTCTCCACACGCTATTGTTTAGCTAAAACTGAAACTATTTGGATTTGATTTGCATTATTTTGACCGACTTGAACTTTTTGTTTACCCAGACAAGAACACGGATGGGCTGAATGCATAGGCTTTTCTAGAAGAGTACAACAGGACAGCTGAGGTTGTGTGGAACGCCTAAATCGAGGCCTCCTGGAAGTACAACACCGACATCAACGAAGCCAACAAGCAGGAGATGGTGAGACCCTCTGACAGGCCGACTCCACCGAAATCACCTTAGCATTGTTCAAGCATCATCTACCATCAATCAAATGTGAAAACCCATTGCATCTTTTGTTAATTTTGTGCATGAATCAATAAAAGCATCATCAAATAACCCACTAATTGCTTGATCAAAAATGTGTCAATGAATCAGTAATGGACTGAGTTAGTCATTCTCTAATCCAGTGATTCTCAAATGGGGGTACGTGGACCCCTGGAGGTACGTTGGGGTACTGCAGGGGGTACGTGAGATAATAATTTTAAAAAAGGTTAATTACAAAAATACCATGCATGATTACAAAAATAATCATAGTACAATAAACGAAATGGAAAATAAAATGTTATATTAAATATTTCTAGAACCACCAAGGGTTCAAGATCTGCTGTTGTGCTTTTCTGGTGCTTAACTGGTTCTTTGTTTTTACGAGTGTGTGTGTGGTCATGTTCTAGTCACTTTGCTCAGCGCTACTGCTTGTTACAACTTTTAATGCCGTACTCGCCATCAACTGTTATTGCTCAGGTTAATCTCGCCCCCCTCCGACGTAAGCGTATTGGTTCTTGCCGGGCAGCCGAGTGGGGCCATCTAAGAACCGGGTTTCGGTACTGAGAGCCGGCTGTACTGCGGTGGAAACGGGAAGAACCAGAGCTAAATCAGGCTCTAGCCCGGAACCACGCTGAGCGGAAAGACATTTGCAATATTATATTATAACAAATAGACATTGAAATGGAATCGTGGTTTAAACGTAGCAGCACTACAGCAGGGAACGTGGACAACGGAGAAAAAAAGAGCCAAAATTGAGCCAAAAAAATGCCGTCAATATCAGGATGCGTATGCTTTGATGGGATTCACGTCAACAAACGGCAAACAGGCATTGTGTTTTTTCTGTGGGGAGAAACTAGCCAACAGCTCGATGAAACCAGCGCATCTCCAGAGACATCTCAGCACCAAACAGTCATGTTGGTAAGCCACCGGAATGCTTCAGCCTGTCCTCCTATAAAACACCACCATATACAGTAGGCCGATTGTTCATGCCCTTATTACGACCCAGAGACACGTTTTAAAGTGTGTTTCTTACACGACCACTAGAGGTGCTCTAGTGGTCGTGTAAGAAACACAACCCGATATCACGGCAAGACATGAACATGTGACGATTTACCATGCTGGGAGACGTGAAGATGTCACGATTTCGTCCCTTCAAACGTGACAGCTACACGGTATTGTTAATCCATGTTAACCAGTGGAGAAATAACCGGAAATGCCAAGCAAATGCTGCCCCGACGGTCGGTTGTTATTGTCAATAATATAATGATTTATTTGTAATAGTCACACTCGATTACGCAGATTTTCTTGTTGCCCCAGCTGGTCGACACCTCTTTTAGCAGAAACAAAGGCTACATTAATGTATTAAATCGATGTTAATCCATGCGTGTGGATGTGGAATTAACGGACGTGACGTTGTGCGATTGAGTTGCCAGCCAACAGCTCCGGTTCATGTTAATTTACAAACTCTCCAACTATTATATTTAAAAACATGTTGGAAGGCCTCACGAAATACTTTAATGCAAATGTAAATGTGAAGGAATGTGTGTATAACAAAATACATCTGTCATAAACGAAACCGGAAACAGACTAGGCAAGATTCTCAGCTCGATGATTGGATGGTTTAACCGCAATGCAAGCTGGGATTTGGATTTTAAGTGATGTGAAATCTGAACGTTTTAAACAAATAAAATAATACTTTATTCCGTGTGTGCTTGCTTTTCTCTTTGGAGGTCATCACATAACGGCATTGTAATACACGGTTCGGCTGCATTAAATATTACATATCTGCCGTAGTTCTCTATTTATAGAGCCCTGCTGAGAAGACTTCTAGAAAACAGGAAGAACTGCCGCCAAAACTGAAAACGTGACGTGGATCATAAACATATAAGCAATTAAACAACTTCTTACATTTCTTTTCACACTATACGTCTCTTTGCATTATCAACACTAATTCGGCTGACTTTTATATTTGATCCAATCGGTAGATAGGCTGTCTTTACACCATAACGGTGCAGAGCTGATAGAATGGGACACCTGGTGGTTAAAGCACGTTATTGAATTGTATTTTATTATTAGATATTAATAGGACGTACAAAACAGACAAACTAATAAAGCTTAATTTAAACATTAAAGAGCACTTTAGGTTAAGGTCTTCTTTTGAATAAGAAAAAAGCTGTGGGGGTATAGAAGAAGAATATGGAGGGATGAAACCCTCTTTAATGGTCACACATGCAGAGCACACAGCACACAGTGACATTTGTATCTACAGATAAATATTAAGCCTGAAGAAGTACTTAACGTCTAATATATTGCTTTCCTGCAATGTTAACTATGTTCAAGCACTTATTTGTTTATTATTAAACTGATATTATACATATGTCTTATAAGATGTATGTAGATAGTATAAGAAATGTGCAGAATGACAGTTTAATGGTGGAGGTATACACTCATATTGATAGATGTCTTGTAATGCACTGTTGAGGAACCTGCGACCCAAGTTTTTCATTCATTGCATAACTACACCGTAGTTGTGTATAATGTGATATGTCAAACCTTAGCTTAGAAAATCTTGAAAGGGATGTGCAAACTAGTCATTATATACAGTCTTTAATTAACTATTAGAGAATAACGAGTAATGAATATACTTTATAGGGATCCTATTAATATCTAATAATAAAATTCAATAACGTTCAACCACCAGGTGTCCCTTTCTATCAGCTCTGCACCTTTATGGTGTAAATACAGCCTATCTACCAATTGGATCAAATATAAAAGTCAGCCGAATTAGTGTTGATATTGCCAAGAGACGTATTGTGTGAAAAGAAATGTAAGATGTTTAATTGCTTATATATTTATGATCCACGTCACGTTTTCAGTTTTGGCGGCAGTTCTTCCTGTTTGTCTAGAAGTCTTCTCAGCAGGGCTCTATAAATAGAGAACTACAGCAGATATGTAATATTTAATGCAGCCGAACTGTGTATTACAATGCCGTTATGTGATGACTTTCAAAGAGAAAAGCAAGCACACTCAGAATAATGTATTTTATTTTTAAAAAACGTTTTCAGATTTCACATCACATAAACACCAAATCCCAGCATGCATTGCGGCTAAACCATCCAATCATCGAGCTGAGGATCATGCCTACGTCTGTTTCCGGTTTCGTTTATGACCGATGTATTTTTGTTATACACACATTCCTTCACATTTACATTTTAATTTGCATTAAAGTATTTCATGAGGCCTTCTAATATGTTTTTAAATATAACTACGGTTGTAGTTGAAGAGTTTGTAAATGAACATGAACCGAAGCTGTTGCCTGGCAACTCAATCGCACAACGTCACGTCCGTTAATTCCACATCCACACGCATGGATTAACATCGATTTAATACATTAATGTAGCCTTTGTTTCTGCTAAAAGAGGTGTCGACCAGCTGGGGCAACAAGAAAATCGGCGTAATCGAGTGTGACTATTACAAAATAAATCATTACGTCGGGGTAGCATTTGCTTGGCATTTCCGGTTATTTCTCCGCTGGTTAACATGAGTTAACAATACCGTGTAACTGTCACGTTTGAAGGGACGAAATCGTGACATCTTCACGTCTCCCAGCATGGTAAATCGTCACATGTTCATGTCTTGCCGTGATACCGGGTTGAAGAAACAACATGCTCCCCGCTCGTTCATTGACGAGCTAACACCTGACCGCAGACGTCCTACCAGAGTGTGTCATATCAACATGCTGAAGAAGTACTGCACCAGGGATGACCAAAGTGAGTTTTCCAAAACTCACCAGGTGGAGACAACCGTCTCTCCTATGGCTTCAGTTTCGAGGGTGAGCTCAAATGAGGATGAGGATGAGTTGGTGATGCGCAGTGCAACACCACGGGGGCAAGACTAAGCAATACTGAGGTATTGGCTGATTTGCCCAATTACTTGTCTCATCTTCCAGATAACCAAGGAAGTGATATAAAGAAACTGATATTTGACTTTGCATGTCTTTTTAATGACACTCCCTTGCCAACTTCTGTCCTAGCTCATGATGTGGTCTTGACCAACCCTTCGCCCATCAAACAGCTTGCGTACAGGTTTAACCCAGTTAAGAGAGAGGTTATGAAAAGGGACGTTGAGTGTCTTCTTAAAAACGGATTTGCAAGGCCTAGTTCCAGTCCCTGGAGTTCCCCTTGTGTACTAGACACAAAGTCAGATGGAAGTCCCAGATTCTACACTGACTTTCGCAAAGTTAATGCTGTCACTGTTCTTGCCGATGCACTGTCTTGTGCTATGTAAATAGAAAATATTTATTGTCGGGTCCAAACATACTGTTTGGATTTATATGTGTGGGGGTGTTACGTGCCAGGCAGGCTGTACTTGTGTGGTTTTCCTTCCCTCCTGTGTTTTCTCTCTTCTCCCTTGAGGTTTCTCAATACTCTAATTTCCCCTCCTCGACTCCTCGGTCCTCCGGTAGTGACCCTGAAATGGATTTCAGCGCGCCATTTTGAAGGACATTTCATTTCTCTAAATGCACATCGAGCATCGATGAGGCTCTCTGGAGGAGCTCTAACCGAGGAGATATTGATGGGTCCTCCACGGCTCCTCCACGGATGCATTTCCGGGAACGGTGGAGGCTTGACACACGGCCGGACTTATCTCAGCCAATGACAGCTCTGCATGCATCCTCTGGATATTATTTTAGTAACTGCTTTCATCGCAACGCAATGTTTACAGTGAGAACAGCTTTGAGGTCCGTGCAGAAAGCAGAGCAGTGTGTATAATATATATCACTCAGTATAACAGGCCTACATTACTTGCTGTATTTGTATGCTGTAGTTTAGTAGATATCTACAAACAAAGAGTCGATATTTTTCTAAGACCATTTAGTGTTTCACATAATAAAATACACAACGGCTGTAGCCTGATTATGCTTTAGGAGCTGTGTGTGTGGTACAGACTGTACCACACACACACCTACACACTATACCACAGTGTGTAGGTGTGTGTGTGTGTGGTACAGTGCGTAGATGCGGCGGACAGACGGGTCTCAGTTGGTTTGTTGTCCTATGCTTACTTTTAATACTTGTAAATAAAACTTTTGGCCCGTAATTTCAATTCCCCATTTCAGCGACCAGAGAGAGGGGGGGGGGGATATATATATATATATATATATATCTAGTCTGATTGTGTTAAGTATCAGAGCACTTGTGTGTGTGTGTGTGTGTGTGTGTGTGTGTGTGTAAGAATGCAAAATTGTGGAAAGTCACCTCAGGCTCCTCTCCCTCAGGGGCCTCTCCCTCAGGGGCTTCTATCTCAGGGGCCTCTCCCTCAGGGGCCTCTCCAACCCAGTCTCACATCTAAACATGTAATAACTACGTTGGTCCACAACTTGGGACGTAGTATTTCTACAAAAATGCCTCTGAAATTCTAAGATTTCACCATTAATTTCCAATGGCTGTCTATGTCTATGTCACGTGATCTTCAACTTTCTCTCAGCAGGAAAAAAAACATGGCCGACCTTCGTTTTATTCTCGCTGGAAAATGCCTATTTTAAGGTTAGTTTGGCCATTACAATGCGTTTTGATACACAGAAATAAACTGCATTCTCAATTACGTTTAGCTAGAAACGTATTTTCTCCCACGTTACGTTCGTTATGAACGTATCTCAAATACGTTTATTTTCTACATATCTTTGCCATTTATTGTCTTGCTTATAATAATGCTAATAGTCATTTATAAATATCATTTTAGAGCACACAATTAAAATCAGTAGGCGAGGCTGTAATTTCGCCAGGAGTTACTCTCATGAGCGAGGCAGAAAATAATAGTTTTAACATGCCAACAAGCTGCTGTGTCGTTTATTGCACCTCAAACATTAAAACAAATCCAGAGTTACGTGTTTCTGTACTTCCTCTAAGAAGAAAGGACAGTAACAGAAGATCTCTGTGCCTCCAGGCTTGATCGCCGTTCAAATGACAGCGTTGGTTTCCCAAAAAGTGGGCGGGGCTGTAAAGTGACGTAGATTTTACTCATCTATTATTCAAAACCATTCTATTTATTCTAACGTAAATTACATGCCAGTGTTTTATCTTTTTATTTAGCGATTTGTTTTTGCATGTTTAACTTGGAATGTTTTCATGTTGAACCGGAAGTACTTCAGTTCACTTTGTCTTCTTCGTCCCTTTTACGTTCCAGACATGGCTCAGCGTAACAGACTGAACAGCGACCCCAGGTGTGTCTACATTAGAATTACATCTTCATTACTGAAGGAAAAATACTTTACCTAGCGTTTGTTAACTGGGTTTTTAATGCAGTTGGCTTTTCTTAATGGTTACAATATTGCTATGAGTTATATCTGAAGCAAATTATGAGGACTCCACAGACCACTGACTCCTTTAAGAAAGGCCTAAAAACATTTCTTTTTTTTAAAGCCTTTTATTAAACTTGTGTTTCTTTAAACAAATATATATATATTATGCCCCTTGTAGCACTTTAAGATTACTTTTAGCAATGAAAGATGCTTTACAAATAAAATGCATTATTATTATTATTATTATTATTATTATCATCATTAGGTTGGACACTCCAAGGGCCCCCCCATTCAGGAGCCAATGACCGGGTCCTGCGTCCCACTCTCAGTATGCAGATATCCGGATGACTACATCGTTCAAAGTGAGATGTTGGGGCAGGTAAAGGCGGGGATCGAAGCTAACCTGAAGAAGAGTGAGTTTGGGTATCTGGGGCAGAGTCCTGCATCGGGTCGGGTACCCGCGGGTACCCGACGGGTGACCCGCGAAAACAGTGAATCGCGGGTGGTATTCTTTCAACAAAAAATATTCGGGTTCGGGTCCGGGTAAAACAAAGAAGATGCGGGTCGGATCGCGGGTGTTGCATAAGAAAAATATAAAAATGATAATTTAATGTAATGTTTAAACCCTTTGACCTTTCCCCCGCGGGCCCGCGCATCATCATAACATATGCGCCGCCAATCTGCTGCTGAGCGCGCCACATTCAAAATGACTGAGCCGGTGAAGGCGAAGCTCTTCAGCGGAGAATACAGTATTGCCGAAAACTCTTCATCAAGAGAAAAATCCATTGTCTGGGAGGCTTTTGGACTCATCCTAGATGGAGAACACAACCAGGTCGCTGGGTTCGCTGCTTGCAAGAAGTGCAAAAAAGTGTTGGCCTATGATAGCCGCAAGCTAGGTACTTCATCATTGAAAAAACATATGGAGTCGAGCTGCGCTGCCAATGCCACAGGTACAAGACCAATCAATCAATACTTCACCAATAACCGTGATCTTAAAGCACCCAAAAGGGAAGACAAGGAGACGGTGTCCAAATTAGCAGTACAATTTGTCTGCAGTGATGTTAGATCATTCGAAACGGTGTGTGGCGATGGTTTCACTGGATTAGCACAGGGATTGATTGACATTGGTGCGCGGGCTGGTCGTGTCGATGCAATGCAGCTGTTACCAGATCCGACAACAATATCTCACAGAGTGACAAAATATGCAGAAGACATACGCCAAAGCATAATTCCTGAGCTGAGAGAACAGATGAGTGAGTACAATGGAGCAGTCACTTTAGACATGTGGACCGATGATTATCGGAAAATAAGCTACCTTTGTCACACAATACATTACATCAATAGCAAGTGGGAGCTAGTCGAAAGGGTGCTTTCTACGTCGGAATGGGATAGCACCTTGCGTAAAACGTCTGATAATATCAAACCAGCAATAATCCAAGCCCTGCGGAGATACAGCATTGAGGATTTCTTCACCAAACTGGTGTATGTAACAGATAGGGGTTCAAACATAGTGGCAGCCCTTGGCTCCGTCACAAGACTGAGCTGTGCTGCATACATCCTTAACACCGTGCTTTACACTACGATCGGGAAACCAAGCCAAGAAGATGCGTTCGGAGAGGAAGTGACTACGCTTGTCACGGGGGCAAAGTCACTCGTAACTTACTTTAAGCAAACGAGTCTCCAGAATCGCCTTAAAAAGACGTTAAAAGCATCAGTGGAAACACGCTGGAACTCAGTCCACACAATGCTCGAGTCGATCAGCTGTCAATATGAGGACGTTCGTGCACTGCTGTTGGAAAGGGGGGAAGAGGGTCGTCTGAACGACTTGAGCGAAGACACTTTGAATGCAATGGTGATGTTTCTTCAGAGATTCAAGGAGGCTACTAAGGCACTGGAGGCATCCAAAACTCCAACCCTTCACCTCACCGCTGTGTGGCTTGATCGCCTCAAACGCCACCTGCAACCATCCTCCACTGACAACCTGACATTCTCCTCTCTAAAGGTAAAATGTCTCACAATTCTGGTTGAAAAGTACGAGATACACCTCCTGCACAAACTGGCCAAGTTTTTGCACCCAAAGCTGAAAAGTCTGAAGCTGCTTGTGGAGGAACATTCGATGGAAACAGTGCACAACGAAGTGCGGCGCCTTGTGAACGGTAAGGCCGAAGGAAAAAAGAAAAAAGTGATTTCATAGTTTATTTCATACTGTATTAAAATTAAATTGAGGTAGGATTGGAAAAAAGTTACTATCCTAACGTTACAGTATAGCCCACTGTTACTGTATTGTATATGCTTATTCGCCTGCTTGTCTGTTTTCATCATTTAAAATATGAAATGTAAAATATTAGGAAATCTATTTGTAAAGTTTATAAAATTGCATATGCTTAATCTTGCGCCCTCTATTCGCACCTCTCTAGACATAAAAGAGAGGCGTGCATCGCCCACACAACGTGTTGCCACTGTCAGTTCAGCACCGCCCGAGAAGAGAGCTAGACAATCGGAGGGATTATCCGACGTCGAGGATTCCTCTTCCAGCGATGAGTGCACTCAGGATGAAGTGAGCGCATACATCGACTTAAAGTCACCGAAGGAGGAGAATTTCGATGTTCTCAGCTGGTGGAAGGAGCATGCAACCAGGTTTCCAAATGTGGCACACATTGCTCGTTCGATTCTTTCCATTCCAGCTTCAAGCGCCGCGAGTGAGCGAGATTTTTCCACGGCTGGATTTGTGGTCTCAGAAAGGAGAAGCCAATTGAAACCAGGGACAGTTGATGACATTCTTTTTCTGCATAGTAATCTAAAGAAACACTGAGTTGTGAGATGAACATGGCGTTAGCCAGCCTGTCTGTAAAAGTGTGTTAAAAAAAAAAGTGTGTTATATGGAATATATGTTGTTTTATATGTACGTTTTATATGTTTTATATGTACGTATATATTTCATATATTATATAATAATACAGACTCTGTAAAAGGTTATACGTCTGTTAAAAAAAAGTGTGTTAGGTCTACTATATGTCTGTTGTTTTGGCATTAGCCAGCTTGACTGTTCTAAACAATTTAAAAATGTCCTTGTTGCAATTGCACTGGTTTCAGTTGGCTTCAATTTGTTTTTAAATCGTCAGCCATAATGATTGTAACATTAAACCAAATAAATGCACGTGATTTTTGCATAACAATATGATAACGTTCCGTTTTTAATAAGTCACGTTTTCTGGGAGGGGCGGAGGACCATCTAATTAATGTGTCTACATGAATATAATTAAATGGAATGAACGGCATTGTATTTCCTGGATTAGGCTGCCTTCGTTTTAAAGTATACTATCCAAATTTCACATATGAAATGGCCAACAATTATCACTTTAAACGTCGTAGGTTAGGCTACTTGATTATTATTATTATTATTATTATTATATAGCCTAATTATTAACATCCCACGCTTTTTGAGCCAAATACGCAACTGCGTGTATTCATAATTGCATGATTCTCTGCATCATAAGCAGCTCGAATACATCGTCCAGCTGAACATTTATGGAAAACGCAACAAATGAATAGTTTATTTTCAGTAAGTGTTACTGGACACAGTGGACAGCTCCTCAAAGTCCTACAGCTTGTATTTAAGGCAGCGCAGCGCTCTCTCGGGAGCTCCATTTCCCTTTAATCGTGCTCATGTGAATTCTGTAAATTCTTTCACTGCTCATATATACAGTATATAGGCCTATATATATATGCGGGTTCGGGTCGGGTTGCGGATCTTGTGCCGACGGGTCGGGTCGGGTTGCGGAACTAATTGGCAATATGTGTGGGTAGCGGGGCGGGTTCGGTATTGCACGTCGCGGGTGCGGGGCGGGAGCGGGTCTTGAAAATCAGACCCGTGCAGGACTCTGATCTGGGGTCGAAGGAGTCTCCTCTTTGGTGCTGGGATGGGTGTGGTGGTAGGTAGTAGCAGGTGTATGTGCAACACATCCTTCTTCTTAAGAAAAGCTTTAAGTACAATTGATTGTTTTTTGTTCGTTTAATATTGAAGATAGCTAACGGGAA
The DNA here is from genome assembly GCF_949606895.1 of Notothenia rossii. NCBI lineage: Eukaryota > Metazoa > Chordata > Actinopteri > Perciformes > Nototheniidae > Notothenia > Notothenia rossii. Next base: position 4,635,659 of record NC_136910.1, read on the forward strand.
GTCTCTCATCCGCTGCAGCCTTCTTCTTTATTTTCCAAAATGCCTCCACGCTCCTCTTTACGTCTCAAACTCGCCCCGTGATGAATAAACTGTGAACAAATAAAACCTGAGCTTGCAGATTTGTCTGGAACACCAGAAAAACACTGAGCAATGACTACATTTTAATTAAGTGTTGAAACCTCAATAAATAGACTTCACACGGTACGACCTCTCACCTTTCTGTGTGTCTTCACTTCCTGTCACCTGAGAGAAGAAGGAGAGAGAGAGAGAGAGAGAGAGAGAGAGAGAGAGAGAGAGAGAGAGAGAGAGAGAGAGAGAGAGAGAGAGAGAGAGAGAGAGAGAGAATAATGATGATAATAAAGCAAAGAGAAACAACTAAAACTAGAGAATGCAATTCCTGAAGAAATTGCTAGTGGGAATGCTTTATGCTGAAAAGCTGACACTAAACTGCTATGCTGAAATGTAATGTGTAAGAAGAAATTGAAGAATTTAGATTGAAATGATACATGAACGCAGGGGGCTTGAATGTGTGATGAGAGAAGAAAAGAAAGTAAAAAGGCTTGGAATAGCAGCAGAATATTTGAACTGCAAACTTTTGAACTAACTTGATGGCGAATGATCTGTCGCCATGCCAACGGCGTTTGATGACACCACATAATACGCTTAGATGCGTTGATGGCTGCATCGTTACCAAACATGTAAAGTTTTGGGCCATTTGGAGCATTTTCACTGAAGTTATGAGAAAACTGTGTTTCATGGCGAGCATTGTGTTGCCATGGCAACGGCATTTGAAGAAATCTCAAAACGGTCCCGTAGATGTCTTCACGGCTGGACTGTTAGCGCACATGTGAAGTTTGAGCACTTTTTTTTCCATAGGAGTTATAGCGACATCATCTTTTATGGCGAGGGATGCGTTTCCATGGAAACGTCATATGATGAAACCCCATAATTGACGTAGAGCTGTTGAGGGCTGGACCGTTAACCATTATCTGAAGTGTGGTGCTGTTTTGACCCTTTTCATAGGCGTTACGACATGGTGTTTTATGGCGAGGGATGCGTTTCCATGGAAACGTCACATGGTGAGATGTCAGATTTGACGTAGAGCTGTTGAGGCATGGAGAGGTGATATACAGGTGAAGATTGTGGGACGACCGGACCGTGTCCATTGGAGCGACATCGTGTTTTATGGTGAGGGATGCGTTTCCATGGCAACAGCCTATGGTGAGATCTCAGATTTGGCGTAGAGCTGTGTTAACCATTATCTGAAGTCTGCTGCTCTGAGCATGTCAGTTGGAGTTATGACATCATCGTGTTCACAGGTGTTTATATTTGAGCTAACAACGTGGCCTGAGATCAAAGGTTTCCATGGTGATCAAATAAATGTGGCAAAGGCTCAAATTTGTTGAACAACACATTTGTAACAGGTTTGTTGATTGACCAAAAAATATGAACAGCTGGAAGATTGAAAATGGGATTATTATTAGGATTATTTGTAGGTCATTGAAAAGTAGAATAATTTAGAACAGGCCAGGGGTGGGGAACCTTTTTCCTCTCAAGGGCCATTTCAATTTTTACAATATCCTCCAAGGGCCGTACAAATGATTGACCTCTGCTTAAAAATACTAAAATCACAGCCCATTCATTTCGCCTTTCTTTCATGCTGTGCAAAGAAAAAGCAACCTCTTAATCCAAATATCTCACCATGACTCACGCATGCATTCACATGCACGGTTGTATCATGACCACCAAAACAGAAAGATATGGACACAAGATGTGTGCAACTGTATTTAGTTCCCTATCCATGTGAACATGATTTGAGTGGTGGGAGACCTAACCTCCTCTAGAGGGGTCCGGGGGGCATGCTCCCCCGGCAAGATTTTTTTTAAATGTCGAAGTTGAAAGCATCAATCTGGTGCCCTTTGAGAGCAACATTAAGAGATCTATGGATAAATCTCTCAACATCCATATGAAACAGAACTGTAAGCATATTTATTTTTCTCTATGGGTATTTTACAAATCACTCCCCTTTCAAACTGTATTCTTGTTTATTAAAAACAACTTTTTTTTACTGTCATATAGTATTTTATACCTGTTTACTTTATTCTCTTATATTGTTATGACTATAATTAGACCCTCCAGAAAAACGGGATTCCGCGATCGCAGAATTTACCGCATAATCAGCAAAATGGCGCAGATTTTTAAAAGCCGCATATTTATCAACAGGCCGCATAATCCCCGCATTTTTCCACACAAAGTTGAGAAAAACTTTTTTTAACTCGTCTTGACGTGACGTCAACAGCTCGCGCATCACAGAATGTAAACAACACTGTATAGAGTGAACGTGTGGAGCTCACACGATAGAGAAAACACCAAGATGAAAAAATCTAATCCATCTCATTTACCGACGAACATTTCTACTAAAGACCGGGCAAAAAGTGGGGGGAAACTATTCTGCACCCCGTGCAACTGTGTGTTGGAGCATAAGAGAAAATCGACGGTGACGACCCACTTTGATTCATTCAAACATTCGAAAATGCTTTCTGCTGCTGCGGACAAGAAAGCCAAACAACTCACGTTCACCGAGGGATCAACCTCCAAAACCCTTTCGAGGGCTACAAGAAACGAAGTGAGTAGCCTACAAGATTGAAGCTGGTCAGATAACGAACGAGTAAATGAAAACAGAATGAGGCGGAGAAGTGTGTGTGTGTGTGTGTGTGTGTGTGTGTGTGTGTGTGTGTGTGTGTGTGTGTGTGTGTGTGTGTGTGTGTGTGTGTGTGTGTGTGTGTGTGTGTGTGTGTGTGTGTGTGTGTGTGTGTGTGTGTGTGTGTGTGTGTGTGTGTGTGTGTGTGTGTGTGTGTGTGTGTGTGTGTGTGTGTGTGTGTGTGATTAAAAAAGCCCAATTGCTTTTACAATAAATAAACATTGAATGTGTTTAATTGAATAGTAAAGGGGTTTAACGTTAGTGGCAGGTTGTGTGTGAGAGAGAATAAATAGGACAGACAAAAAATTGTTATCCTTTTCCCCCGCATATTTCGCAACTTTCCGCATATTTTGCAACTTCCCGCAATTTCACCGCATAAAATCACATAAAAACTCTGCATGTTTAATCGCATAATCAAGGATTTTAGCCCGCGTTTTTCTGGAGGGTCCATATAATGACCATATAAAGATGTTCCTTTACCTCACTGGTTGTAGAAAAAGCTTCTTATAGCTAGCTAACCAGATGCTAATAACAACAAAGTTATTGACGGTATGATCAGTATGACAGATGGACAGATCGCCACTGGTCTTTCAACTAAAGGCACAGCCACGCAAAAACTGCGGCATGTGTAGGCTACAGCTCCTTATGGGTACTGCAATTTTTGGAAGTCCTCGAGCGGCGTTCTGGTGCTCTCCGTCAGAACTGCACCCCTGTCAGACGAGACATATACCACGTGAGGACACGTTAGGCTCGTGTTGTGTTCAAGGACCCTGACCTTGGCCAGGAAAAACAGGCACTCACTTGTTTAATTTTTTTTGCAGTCTCGATTTCTATAAATTACCTTTACCGTATACGGCCCGGGGGCCGGAGGTTCCCCACCCCTGATTTAGAAAGATGTGAACATTGAAGTTTCTATTTTAGAAAAGCTGACACTGTAGTGCATCACTGGTTTTAAAAGTGATTTATAAGAGTCATGTTTAAAGATGTGCAATACTTAAAACATTTATAAAGATCCTCTGAGTCTGTGTCATTGGTTAGCTGATAAAATGTTAGGGATAAATACCTTGACATATTGACTACAAGAGCTTGAATCCAACAAGCAACCTTGTATTTGTAAGATTAACCCACATAGCAACAATCGCACGTAGTATATAAGTGGTGTGGCTGAGTACTTTAAAGGGTTCATGAATAGAGGGGACTTGAATGTGAAATAAGAACAAGAAAATAAAAGTCTAAATGCATGTAAAAAAGCAGCAGAATATTTTAACTGAAAACTTTAGAACTGAAAGCATACGTCACCAATAATGTCTAAAATATGTGGAACATGTTGAAGTCAGGATGAAGTCTCCATCAGACGGGAAAGAATAGGCTGAGACAGTCTGTTAAACTTCAGTGACCACGTCATTAGTCTGCTGCTCTAATTATGTCAATTGGAGTTATGACATCATCGTGTTCCATGACACAGGTTTTTATATTTGAGCTAACGACACAGAGATCAAAGGTTTCTATGGTGATCAGTGAGGGGAGAGCATTTTCATTATTCTGAATGAGAGATAAACCTCTTACATGTGAACATTTTGTTGAAGAACCGTTACAGATATCGGTGAAATTTCAAAGCGTGAAGCATGTCAAGGAACTTGAGCATCTGAAGTGTACTTTTTGTGTACTTTGGGGTTAATAATGTGGCCTTTTTAGCAGATTAACTAAAGGTGTGCGGCTGCTGTGGTTGGGAAAGGTGAGGCTGAACTTACAATGGGGTTTAATGGAGACATGTTGAAAGTCTTTGTCACTTCATCCCCTCAAGAGACATTTTGTAAAATTATTTTGCTTAATTTTTTTTTTTTTCAAGCTATGAGATGTTTTCCTACGTTTGTCATGAAAAATTATGTCTCAGGAATGTAGGGTTTGGGAATTATGGCAGGTTTAAAAGAAAATATGAAGGCGAATTTCAATCTGTCCTCCATAGCTGTGACATCACGCACTCTAAAATCTGAAGAAGGCCTCTTTACCAAGGTCTGAACAATGTTTAATATCTCTAAAAGTAAGAATCAGATTTAAAAGTTTTGTTACACGAATAATGTCAGAAAGATGTGTAACATTTTAAAGTTGGAATAATGTTTCTGAGTGAAAGTATGAAGGAGCAGTTAGCAGTTGAAGTTGCATGAAGATTGTTGAAGTCTGAAGAGTTTCTCCATTGACTTCCATGTTAAACATGTGATGAATTATGGGATGTATCTCTGGAATTATGAAAGTTATGCCATCGATTCCCGACCGAGCTGAACGTTTTGATATTTGAACGGAGTTTCTGCGATGTTCAATGTGGGAGAAGAAGAGGCGCAAAATAACCCGGTGGAATAATAAAGAATTTTGTGCGTAGCATAACAGATAGTGGGAATGCTGTGTCAGCAATCCCACTAAATTATGAAGAGAGACAAAAAGAGTGTTGTTTTCCTCTGAGGTCATGCTCCATTAAAGAGTTTAATATCTTGATGAATGGAGGATATGGTTTCAGTACTCACAGGTCTTCTGGATCTTGGCTGTGAACGTCTCATTATTTCTGATCCTGTAGAGATGAACACAACCCAACAGTTTTAGATCCAGTTTAAAATAAGTGTTTGTTCTTTGAGTCAGCTTCAGAGTCCTGATCTCATGCTTTACATCCCATCATATCTTCTCTGCAAACACTACGACTGCCTGCCACAGCTCTCAGCTGCATTACAGGAAGTAATCAGTCATTGGTCTAGAACAGGGGGGTCAAAAACCTTTTTCACGAGGGCCTCATACAGAAAAAGATATACCTCATAAGTGAAGTTATAAGTCAGAAAACTCAATCAAATGAAGGTAAATTATAGGGATGTAACGATACCAAAAACTCACGGTACGATAATATCATGATAAAAAGTCCACGGTACAATATTTATATGTACAATTTGTACAGCATTTTAGTAGGATAGTAGTATTTTAAAGTGTCAACAATATAATCAGACCCTGCAATAGAATAAATCAAGTTTCATTTTAGTTTTTCAAGTAACTCAACTCTAACTCACTAACTCACTCACTCACTCAGCATCATCAAGGTTATCTTTTAGGAATATGAGCATGTCCACATTTCCAGGTAGAAGCTGGGATGTTTGGGCGTTCACAATATCCCCAGCTGTGGAAAAAACTCTCTCTTGGTACTGACGTTGCTGGGACAGAGAGATATGCTTTGGCCATGGGTGACAGCAGTGGGTCAAACTGTGCATTGTCTCTCCACCACTTCAAAAACAATACAGTTGTTGCCAAGAAGGTGAAGCTTATTGACAGGGCGAGATATAAATATACTGTTGGTACTTGTCAATGTCTCTAGGTATGTACATGTAGCCCTGTAAATACCATGTCCTTTTGTGTTTTATGTTCATGTTGTAACCTACTTGCTGCCATGTTGGACAGGTCTCCCTTGAAAAAGAGATCAATGAATCTGGTTGAATAAAGGTTTAAAAAAAATTATAAAAAAATCGCGGTAGATTTTGTCAGTCTCACGACGGCATTGAGACCTTTATTTACCGCAATATCGCGATATTCAATATATTGTTATATCCCTAGTTAATTATGCTTGTTACTTGAAGATGCTTTAAAAAGCAAAACAGCTCTCAGCTCTCCAGAGGGTTTACTTTATTCTGTTAGCAGCTCATTCCTTAAAGCAGGAGCTTCAGATTGATTATAATTACAGGAAATATGAAGGGTTTATTTCACGCTTGTTATAAAAAATAAGTTATTGGGCTTTTTTCTTATCAAGTTAGATTTGTTAGGAAATGTTTTCTGCTTTAATTGACTGAATGTACTTTAAAAGTGGGCTTATTAACACATGAATACTACTGTGTAATATATGTGCACATATATATTTAAGAAGTACAATATAAGACAAGCAAAAGTTTCATGTGTGGGCCGTATTTCATTATACTTTCAGAATTTGCTGAGGGCTGCATTATGCCCCCGGGCCGCAGTTTGGACACCCCTGGGCTAGAAACTAAAAACCTCCCATAAGAACAGACTACCTTTCCCACTCTTCTGTAAAACCCCATATGTCTGTTAGAGAGTTGATACTAAAGTGTGGCTTTGCATTTCCAGCTGGCCTTCTATAGTTGATGGAAGAATGAAGGAGCCTGCAGTCAGTGGGTAACATCACTGATCTGTTTCCCCAGTGAGAGAAACACCTCCCTGTGTTTAATAAAATAATGCTGAACCAGCAGAGAGCCCTTACTGACCAGAGAGTCTCCAGTCTGCAGTCTGGACTCTCCAGAAGATCTCTCAGCAGCTTCTCTGAATCCTGCAGAGCGTTGAGACTCAGGTCCAGCTCTCTCAGATGGATGTTGGACTTCAGAGCTGAGGCCAGAGCAGAACAGCTGATCTCTGACAAACTGCAGAGACTCAGTCTGAATAAAGAAAACATGATCAGGATAAAATTCAGTTTATAATCAGATGTGTTCCTCAACATTGAAATGAATGGGGAAAAAAACATGTCTTCTTCAGAAAGTCAACTTTATCCTGTAAATCTAATATTACTTCAGATGAACTTTATTCAGACGTTATGGTTTACTAAATATTAAAAACATAGATTTACTTTTAACAACTAACATCTACTACAGTTCCTTTAAGAATCAGTCAACATTTCTCTCTGCAGTTCTTACTTTAGTATCTACAAATGAAAATATGAATAAAAGAACATTTACAACTTAATGGATGTAAGTTAACCAGTTTAGCCCTGAGCCTGTTTTTCAGGTCTCAGGCTCGAAAATGACATTCCCAGAACAAATGACCATATCTTCCCTTCTAAAAGAGTTCAATTAATAATCTTTTTTCTAAAAGTAATGATAAACCTGTGAGTTTACAGAAGTTTTTTATTTTAAAGAAAATTCAGATTGAACATAGTAAAAAACTGTCAGGATGCGTGGAAAGGGTAGGACCCAAATGCAGAATTTAACAAAAGGCGAGCTTTATTGAATCATAAAAGCTGTGGCAAAAAGGCAGTATCCAAAATATCCAAAAAAACACTCCTGAGAGGCAAAACGTAGCAAAGCAAACTATGAACTAAATAAACTTGACTAGGATCACAAAATACAAAAATCTCTTGGCGTGACAAGCTGAGGAACACGGACCGTGGAAACATGGAGGGGAAACAATGAACCGACATGGAACACAGGGGAAGACTAAATACACAGAAGGGCAGGGACGTGCACAGGTACGGGCTAATGTTGCCCGGGCAACGGCCCGTTTGGCATTTTTGGCTGACCTCCCCCTCTGGAGAGAGCGAGAGTTTGTTTTTATTTTTTCTGTTGTAGCCGAATCAACATGATGAGCCCACAATTAGTATTGTAGCGTCTCGCTGCGGGAAACACATTTTGTCAGCGCTGTCATCTGCCGGTGCGTTAAGACCACCTCAGTGTCGGATTTTGGAAACTTGATTTTGAGTTGTCTCATGGCGCAGTTAGGGTATAAGGGACAAACCAGGGGACTTCACTTCCTCTTGATACCGTCGGTTATTTACAAAAAAGCACCTAAATATAGCCTACTTGTTGTTATTGTGTGTCTTTTCATCTGTAAACTCCCTCAACGGGGCCGCTCGCTCTCTTTTCTTGATCGCCCTCTCACGAGTGAACAGTTCAATGTCCCGCTTCATTGTAGGATTTCTGCCATGTCTCTACCTCTTTAGTTTGACCATCTCTTTTATTAAGTTATGGAATACTAAATAAATAAGTAATTAGATACCTTACCGTCACTGCGCTCATAAAGAATGATAAGAATAAGAATAATGTGAATTGAACTGGTTTAATTAATTAGTGAGTTTATTTAAGGTAATTAGTTAGAGGCCCTATTTTATCTGTACTGCACAGCAGTTACAATGGCCAAACTACATTAGAACAGAATTGTCCCCATTTTGTCTTTAATAGTTACTAACATAAGATATTTTAATGAGATATGGACCGCAAAACATTTTTTAAATCAAGTCACCGAATGCAAGTAGTCACCTTAGCTTATTTTGTTATGAGATGTGAATTACTGTTCAATTTAGTTGATGTAAAAATCCTTTGGTTTCTTTCACATTAAAAACAAGTTACAATTTTCAAAAGGTGTTATGTTTTTTTTCGGGGGGAGGCCCTTTTTCCAGTTTAGAGCAATAGCCCCTCCAAATGTCTGTGCACGTCCCTGCAGAAGGGTAATAAAAGGACAAGACACAGCTGGGCAGGGGAGGGAGAAACACAAGGGCAACAGGTGAACACAATGAGACAATCAGACACACCAGGGAAACTAACGACAGGGAGGCGGACCAGACAAAACACAAGGAGGAAGACAAAACACCGAATGAACAGACTTACAAAACCCATAACCAGACAGACAACACTAAAACCGTGACATAAACCTGGGAGTGTGACAAAAATTGTAAATTATAGTGTCCGTCCAAAAATTCTTTTTTTACTTATAATGAAAACTACCCTTGGGTGATGGTAAGGTAGACTAAAAGCTTTATGAATCCAAAATACCACATATAATAAGTACCCTGTATCAAGATTGATGCCAAACAAGTGACATTTGACCTTTTTAGAGAGAATCAGCACAAAAAAAAACACTTCTGGGGTCATTTGGGTGGATTGTCCATACCTCTTGCGCCCCTTGGTCGATTTTGGCGAATGAAATCTCTTTCTGACCGTTAGAGCCAATGGAATCGAAGGGGGATTTCCCCACACACACACATGGTAACAAAAAAGGTGGGGGCTTCGCGCATGCAGTTTTGCATCAGAGCGAACCTATCTCTTGCTCTGACATCTGGAAATGGAAAAGCAGGTTTATTGCTTATGGATTATCAGAAATCCTTTCAAAGGGACACAGACACATTGGATTAACATATGGATTAACTTCAGCAGCGTTTTTATCGTTGTAATGCCATTGAAGACCACTTTTGACCAGACTACGACACAGGTAAGCCATGTTAGCATTTTTAGCTACCTAGCGCCACATGTTTTGATGTCTGTTTTTGTTTATAAAGTCGCAAGTTCGTATCATTGAGTGATAATGTCTGTACCCATCGATTCTGTGTCATCTCACGATCAGATCGATGGGTTGGATGTGCAGAATGGATAAATAATAAGGTTTTATGAGTGAGCTTCGGTGTGGTAAATCTGTTAGCATGTTTCACTCGTTGCTAATTCAGAGGCTCAGCTCAGCGTTAGCATTGTGTTTTGGTTTTTTTAAATAAAAAATTTAAATGATCAGTTAGATGAGTTTCTTCCCATTACATGGATATAAAACATTCATAGTTTATTAAATGAACATGCCCTCAGACACTGTTTCTTGCAAGATGTTGCGGGAGGGCCCCGGTACCGGGGTCTCTCAGGCTTAACAGGTTAATGATGTAGAAGAATCAGGTTGAATAACTAATGAAACATGAGATCTCCAGCAGTAACGGAGATTCAGTGAACTGACCTGAGAGTCTCCAGTCTGCAGTCTGGAATCTCCAGAAGATCTCTCAGCAGCTCCAGTCCTGAATCCTGCAGAACGTTCTCACTCAGGTCCAGATCTCTCAGATGAGAGGGGTTGGACTTCAGAGCTGCGATCAGAGCAGAACAGCTGATCTCTGACAACCTGCATTCTCTCAGTCTGAATAAAGAAAACATGATGTCACTTTAGAAAACAATGTTCCTGTTTGAAATAACTCCAGGTTTAATAATCTGATCAGAGTTAAACAGGGTTTTAAA